>NC_051162.1:80208943-80297242 GCF_013339745.2 Dermacentor silvarum | reverse complement strand
ACATTACCCGCCTTTATTGTGCTGCAGCACCTTTGCCCTCTTAACTGCTCCGGAAGTACATGTGCATAACACTATATATTTCTTTTTTTATTATGCAATTCAACGTTACCATTATACTAGGCTTCCGTACTATAATTGAAGAGGGCAGTAATTTAGAGGGCTTACCTATTTCGCAAGCACCTCGCCGAGTGGGAGGCCTTCGTGATGCTGATTCTACGAGTGCCGGTTGCATTCGCCAGGTGCAATTCAATATCTGGATGTCGTCAATGTCTACCCGGCCTTTCTACCGATCATTCCAGATCCAAGAGGTTGTGTCATTGTTGACCTCCAGACTGCTGCAATGCGCGAACCGTCCAGAATGTATGGGATCCTTTCTACCTTTCCCAAATCATGGATGAAGCCTGCCAGGAATGTACGTTTTTATAGAGTTCACGCAGTACCCGATGAACAGTGTACCTGCGTTATTGCCGTGGTCTCCAAGTTTCGAATCTTTAATTTGGTGCATTGTACAAGCATTGACTTTAGGAGTCATATTCAGCCAATTTTTATGTCCACTGCAGGGTGAAAGCCTATGCCGCCGTGTCTCCAAAACTTTCTCTTCCGCTATCTGACTCGAAGTTATGCCTGCAAATTTCCCAACTTCATCACACTATTTAATTCTCTGGCGTCCTCGACTGCGCTTCCCTTCCCTTGGCATTATGCAGAACATTAGCCGTTATCTGCCCTACGCATTACAATGCCTTTGCATCGCATTTTTTGTCCTAGTGTCAGCCAAAATATCGGCTATTCCTTCGCTCTAGTCCACCCGCAGCCTTCATCTTTTAACGTTACGCCTAGCATTGTTTTTTCCGTCATTTGTTGTGTGGTCTTTATTTTATTTTATTTATATACAGACTACTGCAGGCCAACATGTGCACAGGCAGGAGGGAGTTCGTTCATACAATAATGAGAATAAATACGTTCAAATACGTTTTGTTTTCAAGCTTCTTTGTTGGCCTCCATGCTTCTGCCCCATGTACTAGCATCGCTTGATTGTATGATGAAACACTTTCCTTTTCAATGTTAGCGTATGCTTCTGTTCACAATTTGGTCCGCATGCGCTCCAACACATGTTTATGCTTCTGAAAATGTCCTTATCCTAATCAGTATCCATTGTGAGCAGTATCCTAGATAACGTACCCTTATTTGCACAGATACTGCAGGCTGGGGGCCAATAATGAATTCTTTGTTCTCTTTGCCAGGCTATTAATGTTACCTTTTTTAATGTGTATGTATGGTAATGCATTATTTTGTAAGATACTATTGGTCCACTGGAACGATAATGCGTTATAAAAAGAGTTGTTTATGATAAAGATTTAGCTCGCTCCATTGACAATGACATTATTTATATTGGCACTGAACATGAAGCCGATCCTTTGGAATGTTTGCGTATGTGGATGTGTTTTTAATATTGTGCTCCATATTTTGTATTTTGAGCGTTTTATTCCTTGTACAGAAGTGCAAACCAGTCGTTCGAATTTCTTGGTTACTAGGAACAATAATATTTGTAAAGCGGAAGTTGAAGCACGTACGCAAAATGCACTCATCACGAAATCAAACGCGAGACACAGCAATGTTCTTTCAAGCAGACTAATTAAAGCTAACGCACATATCAGCTTGTTACACTTACGAGGTTTTGAGATATAAACCTAGTGATAATGATTGTACTAGAAGGCAAGACTGTCATGGATTTTGAAATATTTGATCTTTCGTTAATAACTTTAAGTTTTTTAACTAAATGTGTTCTTCATGAAGAGCATAAACGGATTACAGATCTGGTATGTGGGCCGTTGATTACGCCAGATGATGTTTTATCATTGCTATTGAGACTCAACGAAAAGAGTCCTGGTCCAGATCTGCTCAATGCATTTTCAAATAACTTTTCTTGCAGATATCTGGGCTCCTGACTAATTTTTTTTAGTATCTTTGAACTCGGGCGAAGAGACACTTGACTGAAATAAAGCATGTCGTTTAGGCCTACAAAAAAGGGATACACTGATGGTGCCAAACTAAGGCCAGTCTCCATTACATCCTCCTGCTGCAGGTTGTTGGTGATGGTATTCTCGTGAAATAAGATCCTTGCTAGCAAAAAACAGATTGTAGCAGCATCAACGCGGTTTTCCTGATGGATTGTTATTAATACCACAATTTGTAACAATCATACATTAAATGTTGTGATTCTAGGGACACGAGGTCAAGTGGTCGATTCTTCCCTCTATTTTCGTAAAGCAATCTATAAAGCAGTACATCATGACACATTTACGTACTTGATTTACTTGCACATCTGAATAATATAATGCATTGGATTACTGCGAATTTAACTAAAGAACTGAACA
This sequence comes from Dermacentor silvarum, assembly GCF_013339745.2. Taxonomy (NCBI): domain Eukaryota; kingdom Metazoa; phylum Arthropoda; class Arachnida; order Ixodida; family Ixodidae; genus Dermacentor; species Dermacentor silvarum. Next base: position 80,294,867 of record NC_051162.1, on the reverse strand, counting down.
ATTTGTTGATACTAATGGTTGTCATTTCCATCCGTTTGGTGTAGCGTCCTGTGTGCCGCAGGCGTGTGTAATATCGCTGGCTTTTTTTCAGCGAAGATGTTAAGGGCTAGGTTCCCCAGGATTGTTCCCTGTAGAAAAAAGTATCACCATCACATTGACTCGAGCGTGGTCGTCTTCTTGCGCAGATGGCTCATTGGCGCCCCTCGGCTTGCGCTCGTGCCGTTGGATGCCGTGCCGAGCACGAGCATGTTCTCGGCACGCGCAGATCGCGACCGTTGACCGACCGGCGTGTACAACAATTTCGGCTCCATAAGCGTGGTGGTTTTGCTCCTTGTACGTGGCGGTTTCCCGCCTATTGTGCCTAAGCACAGGTGTCAAACGGATCACTAAAATGACTGATAGGTCATGACATCAATAACATCACATGCTCGTCAGTTGCGTCGCCATTACCGATAATCGCGACGCAATAGCTAGGACCAAAATAAAGAACGAAGGAAGGAAGGAGAAAGGAAGGGAGTGGGGAATGTACGAAATGGGGAATGTAGGAAGGTAGCCAGGTAGGCAGTAGGAAGGAAGGTAGTAGTAGGAAATAAACCATATGTGCCTCATACCTGCGTTGGGTATATGGGCATGAACCACCGACAGCAGGAGCGGGAGATACCTCACAGGATCGTGACGATTCGTGCAGTGTGCCGCGGCTATGAACGCTGTAGCTCATACACTAATCTATGACGTGGGCGGACTTTGCGCAGCAAACGCGCTACTTGCCCCTCGCGCAGGGCGACAAGATGCCGGTGTCCTTGCTCTTTGACGAACATGCCGAAGACGCTCAATATATTCAATAATTATATGTAAAGTCACTATAGCAATATTCACTACGGCCGACCCAACATAGTCACAGCTTCGCTGGCTTCCATCTTCACAGTAGTAGAAGGGCTCTGAATGTTTTTTTTATTTGCAGTAATGATCCAGCAGGTGTGTTCTCCTCAGATTCAATAAAGCTTTTTTCCAGAATATTCCATATTTAAGAACAACAGCTGCTTTAAAGGAACATGAAGTACCAAAGGAATGTACCGATAACGTTAGCCAGCGGTGTCAGTCCTGGATAGGAAGTTGAATAATGAGAAAATTGTTTATCTTAAGAGTAGCCAGGGAGAAATCCGTTAGTCTATTTCATTATTGCTCTGATGGTACTGACAGTGAACACTTAGAAATTACAAACACCTAGGGGTTTCTCTCAAATGACTTATCCTGGGCTACTCCTATAAGTTGCGGCGATATTTGTCGTTAATACTCACTCCCAATCCCACCTACCCTAATAGCTTGAATATTCAAAACACGTAGTTAATACTATTAGAGAGATTATGTCCTTACCTTCTCCCGTTCTTGATGTGTATTGTTCCACTTTTCTTGCGGAGAATTGGGGTAGTTGTGAAGTGTTTATAAATATTTCCTTAGATATTCCCGTATGCTCCCTCTTCTTGATTCCTACTGCTTGAGGAAGCTTGGAGTCAAAGAACTTTATTGCTAACTGCATAGCGAGTGGATGCATGTATGGCCACGTTTAGCTAAGTTAAGAGAATGCTTTTGCTCGGAGGGTACTCCGATTTCACGACACAAATCCACGTAGGACATAGAATGCCTTTATGAGAACACTGTTGGATCATTTTGATTAGAATTTGTTGCATGTGAGTGCAACAGTCAAATGCTATGACTATTCGAAGCATAATTTTGATTTGTGGCTGCAATTGAAAAAAGTGCCACAAATCAGTTAATATAAAAAACAGAAGCACAATTTTTGCATACGCCTAGCTCAGTACCAAAGCTTAATATTGCAGTTAAGTGAACTGCATATGTTAGGCCACCTAAATCTGTCAAGGTAGATGTATTAATTTACAGCTTACGTAAATTCTTCAACGTTGACAATGGTTTTTCAAATGGCTTACTCGCAAATTAGTTGTTTATGTCGGAGAGCTGTATGTTAGAGGTTTTCACGCTTTATATGTACTTAACACCCCAGAAAGAAGAACACTTTTTATGTGATGTTTCAAGCTTCTTTTTAGTTGCGTGTAGTACACACGAACCATCTACATAGAACGGAGGAAAAATCAGCGTGATGAGAACGTTGTCACATACCGCCACACACACGTGCGGGCGGAATTAGACGCGTCTGCTTTGTACGAGAGAGGGCGAAGGAGAGCACCTGCATCATTATCATTATTGCTTGCCGCAGTTTTTTTTTTTTTTTGCTACAGGTGTGGTGGCACCCGTTTCTTCAAAATACATGCTTGACCTTGAGACGTAGTGCGCTTGTGCCAAACTCCAGATCAGTGAATAGCTTCAGATATGTTATAAAAGGGTATTTCCTTTTTAGGGAAGTGAGCTTATGCTGTTAAGTTCTGTTATTATATTTCTGTATATTTCAGATGTTTCATTTTATGTAGATTTTTCATGTCTTGCTCATTTTGTACTTGCATTACCGTGTTTATGTTTGTTATATTTGTTACATGAGTTTCTGTATTTGGCCTACCCTGCCTTGCTTGGAAAATATACGAACATCTCCAGTATCTTGCATTACTTCGCTGTTGATGCATGTATGGTTAACACAGCGTACGCCAGGCAGAATGCTCTCTGCATTTTCCTTGCCATACTATAGCCATCCCTGTGTCTACAACAGTGCTAAGTCAATAAATAAGTACATCAGTAAATAAGAGGTCGCCGGACTAATACGCGTGAATGTCTGGCCTGTTTTCAGAAACCTGCCAAGACTCATTAAGGTCGTCAAAGAAACGCCCTTCCTCGACAAGGTGGTTCTATGTGTTCACAACATCACTTCCGAGCCAAGAACAAGCCGAGCGGTCTCGAAGATCGTCGGTCTTAGCCGCAAGAGGGAAACGAAGCTGAAATTTTGCGTCGACGCATCGTGCGCGCCTTTTTTGCATTGTACCAGCGACAGTGGCCACGTCGCAAGGACAGCGCTTAGCCTCCAGCGAAGCATAACGCCGACGCACTTAACTGTTCGTGAACTGGCAGGCTCCAACAGCGCCCAAAGGCCATTCCTAGTTGAGGTTACTTATTGCGCTACTCGCACCATTCACTACCACATATCCACTCTACAAGTAGTTATGGGGCAGGAACCCCATTCTCAGTCAATACAGTTGGCCTAGCGAGCATCGTACGACAGTGATTGTTTAGCAACACGTGTATACCCAATTGGAAAAGCATCAGTGCGAGTTTAGTAAAGTGCGTCCCTCTCTTAGGACCGAAAATGTGGCCGATAAAAGGTCGCTTGAAGGTATCCAAGTGCGTCAAAGGATGCGTGCCGCTCTCAAGGGTTAAGCTTGCATAGTGATATGTATGTGGTCTAGTTTCCAGGAAGCATTGACGGCTGGAGTTGTAGCTTCATGTGTGGAAAGGCGGAGCCTTGTAGGTTAAGACGCGTAGAAAAAGCGCACATGCCACTGGTGATTTTAAGAGACAAGTTGCAAGTAGTAGCTAGCAAGTAGCGGAATTAATTTCGCAGGTCACAGGAAATGCTTATCAATGTCGCTAAACGTCTGCATTCCGTGAATAAGTCCTACTCGTCGCGCTTCGGTTTTTAGTAAGAATGGTAATCTAGCTTTTACCAAAATATATTTATTGTGCACTAAAAGACACGACTCCGCTTTTGGAGCACACGGTTCTATTCATCAAGAGCGTGCTTCAGGCTTTATAGCATTAAACTTACTGCATAAATTATTTATGCAGTAAGGGACTAGTGCTGTTTTATTTTCATATGTACGCATCCATTCAATAGGCTAGCTATTTTAATTATTTCATGCATATACTTAACGTATATGTACACAAGGCGCCTTGCAGTATCACGTCACAGTATATTTACATTAGTTAGTTTTTGTACCATCTGAGTTTATTTAGAACATAAGTAATTTGTGCCCTTCGGGTGCCTTGAAATACCGTTAGAGCGCTCCGAATATGCTCATCGCTGGTCTCTTCGCGAAAGTGCGATATTCATGGCTGGAACATAATTTGTATTTTTCATCAAGTCACCAATAAACATTTTGCATTTTATATGTAAAATCGTGTTTAAGCTTCTTTCTACACAACTATGTCTGTGTAAACGTAAGATTTCGCAGAAAATATTAGAGTACCTTGTTCCAATAACTTTCTTTTCATGTACGCGCAGTCTCATTCAGGTAAAAAACATGCATCAGATACCTGTCCAGTGGCGAAATACGCGTGTGTTAGTGTCACTGTTCTTACTATTGTCTCCAATCATCACTAATTTAGATATCATTGCTTGGCCTGGTACGCTTGTTGTATTTTAACAACGGAATATTCTCGTTTATGTACTGTAAGGAATACAACTAATTGGGTAAAGAGCGAGCAATCACGCGCTGGAATATGCACGTGATACTTTTGCAGCATTTTACAAGATTCAGAAGCATCTTACGCTTGTTTCCTGCTGCTGAATTTTAGTTTCAATAAGCATACCGAAGAATAATAAAATGTGAAGATTGTTTAGTAATAATGGAACAAAAGGGCTGTAGATTATGCGCAGTCATTGCGATAAACATTCCTTATTTGATTCAATTCACTTCTCGCATAACTTATTCGATTAGGTTCTAAAATCTACAATTTTTACACCTGTGTAACCGATCAAATTGCAGCTGTTCGAAACGCGCGCGCAATCTGACGGGTTATGCGAAGTTTCGATTCGGCAACGCACGGTAAAAATTTCTAGGACCAGTCAAACGATGTCTGTACAAGTATGCGGATAGCATTCTTTTGAGACGAAAATGAATTGGTAGACATGTTAAAGGATTTACTTATGAAGAGCGCTGTGAACCAGGTTATGCACCCGGTTCTTTCAATGGCTGTAGTTTTCCGCGGCTTTTGTACTGGAGGATGATCGGAATCGTTTGAACCACGTGCCTAAGAAGGCAGATTCAGCTGGGCTCCGATAGCGACGACTCGGAGTAAGAGTAACAATGGGATAAACTTTCTCCTTCGCGTTCTGCAACTAAAGCCATTTTTTATATTGTCTAGACTGATCTGATGAATGGCAGACGCATAAAACATTAAAACTAAAGACCGCACGTGCGTGAGTGAACCACCACGGTTTTTTCACATCAGAGAATTCGATTTCTCTTATCAATACTTTCGCCAGTCCGATTCAGAACACGTCTCCTGCGCGGAGCATGTGCGGTTTGAAATTTACATTTTGTTTGAAATTATTTTTTCTTATCTTCAAAAACAATCGCCTAACCTTTGCCGCACATCACTACAGCCCTCTCACTTTCTTTTTATTTTCATGAATTATGAACTCAATGCCAAGTTAACTTTTCTCAGAACATTTAGAAACATTGTATATGACGGCTGCATAACGTTTGTGGCCACGTCCATAAATAATTTGTTAGTTCTGGCATTCAGCGGACACACTTGAAACTTTGAACGCTGATCAACCATAATGTCCCTCTATATCTCGGAAAGTTGGGCTAATTAAGTGGGACTTGTACTAATTCTCCCAGCAGGGCAGACATACTTTCTACATACTGAATACTGCGAATACTGTAATTTACAGCAAATACTGTAATGATCCATAAAATTTAAGGTTTACATGCGCATCATACGTTTGGTGGGTGCAGCCATTGATTATGAAGGAAGTCAGGTACATTCGAAGTGAGTTATGTACAATTTACATGCTGGAGGAAATATGTTAGCCAATGATGCAGCAAGATGGGTCAATCCAGAGCTCGTGAATAAGTACTGTGCCTGGGCAAGTCCACAGCTGGTGGTACTCATCGACATCTTAGTACAGGGTTGTTCATTTGAGACGGGTAGCGTCGCAAGGGTGACGACTAGTCCAACCGTGACCCTCCTCACGAAAACTTCCACCTCATTATGAGGTTGCAGGCTGAGGAAGCGGGCCACGATTTAATAACAGGAACTGTATCGTGACAGAATATAAGTTGGAATACTCAAAAAAATGAGAATTAGTACTGCCAACAATAACACTAATGCGTCCACACATGGTGATGCGGGTGGATGTGTTCCAGATGTGTTGTGAAAGGGGCCCTGAACCAGTTTTTATCGAAGTGGAGAAGGGTATTTCAATTGAAAATAGGCGCATTCAGAAATATTTTCTGCAACAAGTACTTCAATGCGTACAGCAGAAGCGAAGTTACTGGCAATCAAACATTGATTCCTTCTTCAATGCCTTGCACTACGAAGGCTACGGCGGAGTGGGGCTGGCGACAACGCTTTGTCTTAGAAAAGTAACCGTGGCGCGCAGTTCAAATTTCATTTTGGATGTTAACGTAAACGCCATGACTTCCGATTTTGGTGCATACTACGGGCTAAACTTAAGCGAAACGCGGTTGTCCTCGCTGAGCAGGCGTGCGCGTAGCCAGTACACTCGTGGCCGCACCCCGCGGCGGTCACGGTGCCAACATTTCAGCCAAGTTTTGCTGGCGAGCAAACCTTGGCTGAGATGTTCACAGCAGCGTATGCTAACCTTGGACTAAATTATTTCACCCAGCCCGAGGGGTGGTTCAACGTCCCTTTAACTTAGCTCTTTCTCTTGAAGTGAAATGGCAGATAACAGCGTCCTTGCATTCACTGTAGATGAATATTGACACAAAAGTCATGATGAAGCTTGCGTATTTTTCAAGAAGCAATGAACTTTGTCTAGTTTATTGCCACAGAAGGAATTAGTGTGTATGTGTACTTGTGCAGATGTTCGACAAGCCTGGGGCTACTTCAGTAGAGAGATTTTTTTTTTGAGGCGAGTGGAAACTTTTCACACACAAACGTTTTTGCTGCGCGCGTTATGCGCTACACACTAGCAAAACTTATGGTTACGCGCACTCAAATGTTGTTTGGCGGAGATCTTACGAATGTGCGGTGGTTGCTTCCTGTGCTCACTTGCTCCTTCCGTCAGCAGACGTAAAAGCTACCGCAGTCTAAGTTTCTCCTAGACGATCTTGAGTCAATGTTATACGCTAGATAAATGTGCGAACTTCACATTTGCACCTGCCTAAATTGTGATGCTTGCATGGTATCGTGCTCTGATGTGGCTCTCAACTTCATCGATAATTGTCGCGTGCTCTAGGTGAGTGCTCTTGTGTGAAGAAGACGAGGTGCACTTGATAAATTGGAGGGAGGCATCAGCTTGTTCTGCGAGTCGTACGTAGATCCCGTCACGTACGTAGGGAGCATAGCTATAGCGAACTTATATAGCGTGATTACGCGAGACTATCGAATGTTCTTTATCCTCCGTGCATGCTCGTTTCGCTCACAAATGCTCTTACAAATGCAGCGGTCACACGTACGTGAAACTAAAGCTGTCAAATGACATCAGGGAGCGTTTAATTGAGCCAGGAGTTCAAGTAGAGCTGAGTAAGGGATGCCGATCTTCTGTTCCTTCTTTCATGAAAAATGTAAATGTGTTGGGTAGGCACATGGCCGTACATTTACCGTCACATGTAACTGCCGCGTCGGTGAAGGCCACACTGATGCGAGGGAACGTGATTGATAAGTGGCAATTAGGCTTTGTTTTCATGCAGCCAAGCGATTTGTCGCTTTTAATGAAAGTACTAAACCTGCAGGAGGATAATTGATCGACTTGAGGTACTGATAGCGCCTTGTCGTGAAAGTAGGCGAAATGATCGACAGAAACGAAAATATGTCACGCCTTTAAGTCTTCTGCTTGTTACCGTCATTTGGGATGTGCTCGTGCAGATCGCACTAACCTGCTCGCAATTTATCTAGCTATGCTGAAGACCCGGGGAGAAGAATTTTACGCTCTTTTTTATAGAGACTTACTATTGAAAGAAAGGAACGAGTGTTAATTATCTACAAATATTTTAGTTAGCCCCAAACGCTAAGCTTTCTCGAAAACATTAAAGTGAGCCAAAAGCGAACCAAAAGCGAACTAGGTACGCCATTCGTCTTTTCCAGGATACTACAAAAAGTTCTTTATAATGTCTGCGGAACATTTCAAACACTCGCAAAAGTAATTTCGTGGAAAGCCCTGTATCGGGTAACACTCGAAAAAGCTTTCCCTACCCATCTCTCATAACATGCTCCCTGCCAGCGCTGGGCAGTATCGAAGAAACATGCATCTTAGATACTATCCTAATATACTCTTCAGGTATCTTGTATCTGTATCATAATATATTCCACGAGATGTGTATCAGTATCTGTAGTTTGGATACATTCTATGAAGCATTGTGAATCTTAGGACACACGATGCAGAGCACTGAAAAATTCAAGAAGACACACAGAGTCACTGAGGTTATAGGAAATCATGGGATGAAAATTCATTCCCACAGACGAGACATTTGTGCGAATATTTCTTATACCCAAGTATAATTGAGAAATTCGAATGCTGTGGTGTCATACAATAAAATTTTAATATGATTTAGGAATCCCATTCTACGTATCGTCGTTCGAGGATTGAGGCAACTGCAGAACGGAGGCAGCCAGTGTTTTGCTAGAGTGTCTTGAGCAATGTCGACTGAAGACAGGTGTCGTGAAATGAATTATTGTTCTGACTAACAGTTTTGCTGCATTCCGTGCAGTGCACTACACGCAGCGTCCACTACACAAAGCGCGGTGTGTGATAGACGTATCTGTGTCTGCATGTGTGGGTATGCACGCGGTTGTCAGCGCCTCTGTTTTCGTTATTTTATTTATCTAAGCAATGCATATAGCTGTACGTTATGAGTAATTTTTCATGATTTACTCATGCCTGATCCAGTGGCTGCTAAGCACCCACACAGATGCTCCGCTATGGAATTCGATAGTCGCCATCCTGCTTTGGGTGCCGTATAAAGAACCCCACGTCTTCACAACATAATCTGGAGTCCTCCCTTAGCTTACAGAGTCTCTCATAGCACACTGTACAGTTCGTGGGAACGTTAAACCACAAAATCGAAATTACTAGCTGCGAAAGTAGGTGTCAAACGCCACAGCGATGCCGTATTGGACTTATTCTGCTTGCCGCGGTTATCCGATTGCAGCTTTTGCTTATTTTCCTTCACTACGGAATGCTCTTTATCGTCACGTGAGCAAACAGATACTTGTAAGATTATTCCGCCACTGCCGCACCCAGTTTGTCCAGCAGTTCGCCATCAGAAATGATCGACGTACTCTGAGACGACAACACAGCCACCGCCCCAATTAGCAAGGAGCGTGAGGTGTACAGGAAACGACTAGCCTGCTTACGCTCTAACGACAATGTCCTTCTTCACGACTCCAGCCACCTATTATCATTTTCTACCGCCAGTTCATACGTGATTTTCCGACTATCTTTAAAATGCAAGTCATTCGACAGGGTTATCACGGCCTTATTTATGTCTGAATAGATAAGCCGACATGCTAAGAAACAAGCTGAATAATACCTGAGATATTTTTGCACGCTCAGGATGACTAGTCGTTATGAACACATTTTCTACTATAGCAACACATTCTCGCATTTAACAGTTGGAATTATCATAAGGATTCTTGCTTTTTTATCCTTTCTTGCTGTCCAATAGAAATACATGGTTGAATTTTTCTCAACCGTACCTATCCTGTATGCTTTTTCTCTGTACGTGATTTTAAGCTTAACCTTAGCGCAAATCATCCGCCCCCATTTAACGCGACCGTTAACGCTATAGTTACTGGTTAGCATCGCGGCACATTTGTGCAATTTCTCTACTGTGAGTAAAGATTCTACAAAAGTTGCCAACCTTATCTCCATATTCTCTAGCACTTTCTTAGGACTAGAATTTGAAACGCGAGTTTGTTGCCATTTCCGGGCGATCGCCCAGGTATCCTGCACCACTTGCGGGTCTATATTCTGAAAAATACTCGCCGAAACTTCAGCGTTATAGTCCGCATTACCATTTTCTCATTAACAGATGAGGGAAACGGTATCTTAGATTGATCACTAATTGATCACTATCATTAAATGGAACAGTTACTTAATCTTAGTTTGAAAATTTTATTTATGTTTATGGCGGCAGCAAAGTAAAATCAAGGTAAGCGTTTTGCAAGACACATTCCCAACACAGATTGCCGTAGCTTTTTTTTTAATGTAACACTGCTATCAAATGAACCAGCAGAATTGACGAGTATGAGTGTAATGTCTTGGTGAGTTGCATGTTTTGATGGATTTGCCCTCTTTCCTCGCCAATAAGCCTGGTCAAATTACTTTGTACACATTAGCTGTGACGTTTCATTGATCTGCCTCTGACATCCTTATATAGAAAGTAGCAGCCGAAAGCATATTTGAGCACAAACACCGCCGTAGTTATGCGTATTATATTTAAAAAGGCTCCATTATGTGCAACCAATATGGCATTCTTTCACAAGCACTGCTTTGAAATGCGATGCACAAGCAATAAACTGCACTATACTACAATAAAATGCTGAACAGAATATTATGGTTTTATGGCAAGCAGCAATGTGTGAGTACAGTCAAAATACGACTACCCGCTATAATGATGATCAAAAGCAGTAGTGTAGCAGCAGTGGTACTGTGAACCACTGGTGCTATATTACAAAGAGTCTAGCGGCGCCAGGCCTCCAACTTTCTATCAGGTGGTTTTCCTGCCAGACGTCTGGAGCTCCTTCAGTAGCTCAACATGGGGCCGGGAGCGCGCTTGCATCTATCTAACCGGTAGATGCCCAGGCGGTATTACTCATCTGGCTTCGAAAGTTGCGGGGCTGCTCGACTATTTCACTAAAGCTGTGGTGGGACAATGGGCACCAAGAGAGATTTCGCAAATCTTTACAGGGCCACTCTCGGGATGAAAACACGTATATACAACCGAGCACCGTGTTGTGCTACATCTCTAACCATTTAAAAAGAAAACGGTGTACTTGCGGTGTTTACCAGGACTCGAGCAGTAGCGATAACGCCAAGTTCTGTGACTCGCCTGTGTTTCGCCGTAATTACAGGTGTAGGCCGTGTTTCTAAGCGTATCACTCCTGAAGAAAGCCGTATGCCAGGCAGGTGCCACGCCTGTGTCCGATTTTGATGAACCGATGGGTACCCGGCAGTGGTCAGAGCGAAATCCAGTACCTCCGGCAGCTGAGGCGGGCGCTCTGCCACTAGCCCACTCTTCCATGATGATGATGATGATGATGATGTGTGGTGTTTTATGGCGCAAGGGCCAGTTATGGCCAAAGAGCGCCATACCAGTGCTTGTGAGTGTGCAGTGGAACGATGAATTATCAGAAGTAGATGAAGTGTGGCTGGAAAGGGGCCTAAAAATAATCGCTGTAAAATGCGTAAAATATACATGCACTAAAATCATGGCAATGACTAATGAGGTGTACTATGAAATGAAGAATGCACTGAGAAAGAATGACACGATATATAAAATATTTAAGATGTAGTAGTTGGAAAGAAGCACTACTGCCTAAACAGAGCCCTTGAACCACAAGTGCCAGGAGGCATGTGCTTATACAAAACTACTATCACAGCGGCATCCTCTGGAGAGAGGATGCGCTATGAATTTATTGGGCTTATAACATGCAGTACCACGTCATTTAAGAAAGCGAGGACTGCTTTAGTGCTAAACAGCGGTTCATCACCAAGGAACATACTGGGATGCAGAGGGACATGATAGCGGTAAGCTAAAGGGAAATGTTTTTTTTTTCTATCTGCTTCGGCATCCCGACACTCCAGCAGAACGTGGAGGACGGTTAGCCTCAAACCACATCTACCACAGGTTGGTGGTTCATCCCCGGTCAACAAAAAACTATGGGTGCCAAATGTATGACCTATTCTGAGACGACAGAACAGGACATCAGTTCGCCGTGTTCTCGTTGCGGAGGGCCAGAAACCTAACTGTGGCTTAATCAAGTGAAGCTTATTATTTGTTTGTGCATCCCACAGACGTTGCCAATGGCTTCGCAATTTTTTACGGAAGAAATGTTTCAAATTTGTTGCAAAAACAGCAGCTGTAGGATTAGTAGCGTGCGATGTTATTGACGTAGCCATTCGGTCAGCTAGCACATTACCCTCAATGCTTCTATGGCCAGGCACCCAGCATATAATGATATGCTGGTTAGATACGCTATACACAGTACGGAATAGAGCTCAATGAGTATACGATTTTTCTGTTTACAGGCTGACTTTAAAGCGTTTACGACACTTAGAGAGTCTGTAAATATGATTGATTTTTGAAGTTTAGATTTCCTTATATGCCTCACAGCTGACAATAAAGCATAGGCCTCAGCCGTAAAGATACTTGCTTCCGGGTGAAGTACACCGAATTTCGAGAAGGATGGGCCGACGGCTGCATACGACACCCCGTCACGTGACTTAGAAGCGTCTGTATAAAACTCTGTGCATGTGTACTTGGACTGGAGTTCAAGGAAATGCATTTTGATATGTGCCTCTGGTGCGTGCTTAGTGACGTCCACGAATGATATGTCACACTCTATGAGCTGCCACTGCCACGGCGGTAACAGTTTCTCTGGAGCCATAAGACAGTGTTCAAGCAACGGAACACCCATTTCCTCACTAAGATTCCGCACACGCAAAGAGAACGGTTTTCTCGATGCCGGTCGATTTTGGAAGAGTGTGGCAGTGGTCATGTCGTTTATGGTTGAATAAGAGGGATGTTCAATGTTCGCAGTGTACTCTAAGAAAATATGTAAAACTATTATATGAACGCTGCAGATGAAGTGACCACTGATTCGACTCTACGTAGAGGCTGTGGATCGGACTTGTTCGGAAAGCACCGGTCGCGAGGCGGATGCCCAGATGGTGAACGGGGTCTAGAATTTTTAATGCACTTGGCGTTGCGGAATTATAAATTATAGCTCCGTAATCAAGGCGTGAGCGGACAAGACTGTTGTACAAGTTCAGTAGGCATTTTTCGGTCACTACCCCATGTTGCGCGCGACAAAATTTTTAAAAGGTTCATCGTCTTCAGACACCTTGCCTTCAAATATTTAAGATGGGGGATAAAGGTAAGCTTTGAGTCTAGAATTATTCCCAGGAATTTATGTTCACTGCTCACGGATAGTTCCTCTTGATTAATCGTGAGATTTGGCACTGGTGTCATGCCTCTTTTGTTTGAGAAAAGTATGCACGTACTTTTCTTTGCATTTATTTTAAATCCATTTACATCAGCCCATTTAGACAGTTTGTTTAATCCAAGCTGTACCTGTCGTTCGCAGATAGCAATGTTGCATGATTTGAAACCTATCTGTACATCATCGACATACACAGAATAAAACATGCTGCGTGGAATAACTGTATACAGGGAGTTCATTTTTACAATAAAGAGTGCGCAACTAAGCACACCCCCTTGTGGCACGCCAGCCTCCTGGGTGAATGTTCTGGATAAAACATTGCCCACTCTTACACGAAACGTCCGGTTAGACAAGTAGCTTTCGACTGTGTTTAACATATTTCCACGGACCCCCATCGCGGAAAGATCTCGAAGAATCCCGAAGCGCCATGTCGTGTCGTACGCTGTCTCTAGATCTAGAAAGACCGAAAGTAAAAACTGTTTATGTATAAACGCATCTCTGATGTTTGCCTCGATGCGAACAAGGTGGTCTATTGTTGACCTACCTTCTCGGAAGCCACACTGGAAGGGGTCTAGTATTTTGTCATTTTCTAGGAAACAGATTAGGCGCCGGTTTATCATTTTTTCATACAACTTGCACAGGCAGCTTGTTAGCGCTATTGGCCTGTAGCTGCTAGCTAAAGACGGGTCCTTGCCTTGTTTAAGAATCGGGATGACTATGGCTTCTTTCCACAAGGAAGGAATATATCCAGCCGCCCACATGGCATTAAAGAGAGAGAGGAGTGTTGTCAGTGTTTCGGGGTGTAAGTACCTAATGATTTCGTAGATGATACGGTCGCTACCTGGCGCTGAGTTGTTGCAACAAGCGAGAGATGCTTTAAGTTCGGCTAAGCTGAATGGTCGGTTGTAAGCCTCATTTGATGAACCTTTGCGATTAAGGGGCTGCCGCTCTTCGCGTTCTTTGAACTTCAGGAAAGATTGTGTATAGTGCGATTCACTCGATACATATTCGAAGTGTTTGCCTAGACTATCCGCCTGGTCTTCCAGGCTATCACCTTGGCTATTTACTAAGGGTAGGGGATGTGACTCCCGACCTATTAATTTATTTACCCTATTCCAGACTTTCGTTTCCTCTGTATACAAGTTTATGCTGGAGATGTACTTTTCCCAGCTCTCTCTTTTAGCACGTCTGCGCGTTCTCCTGCCCTGCGATTTTGCTTGTTTAAAATTAGTCAAGTTTTCGGCTGTTGGGGAGTTGCGAAACAATCCCCAGGCCTTGTTTTGCTTTTTACGTGCTTTTTGGCATTCCTCGTTCCACCAAGGTAGGCGACGCTCATTAGCTAGTCTATTAGTTTGTTGTATGCACCTTTCTGCTGCGTCAGTGATAAAACGTGTTATATACGTCACAGCATCGTCTATGTTAAGAGAGGCAATGTCATCCCGGCCTAAATATGTTATTTCTTTAAAAAGTTGCCAGTTAGCAGAGTTAACCTTCCATCGGGGAACATGTGGCGAGCAACCATCTTGTTTTTTTAAGCTTAGTATAATTGGAAAGTGGTCGCTCCCAAAGGGGTTCTTCAGAACGGACCACTGCAGGTACGGAATTAGTGTACTCGACACGATACTCAAATCTATGGAGGAGTATGAATTATGCGCCACGCTGTAGTACGTTGGCTCTTTCTTATTAAGTAAACATGATCCCGAGGAAAAAAGGAAGTTTTCAATTTGGCGACCTCTTCCATCACAACGCGAGTCTCCCCACAAGGTGTTATGTGCATTGAAATCTCCGAGAACTATGTATGGCTCCGGAAGTTCATTTATGTAGTTTTGAAATTCAGTTTTATGTAGTTGATAATTGGGAGGGATGTATATAGAGCTGATAGTGATCAGCTTGTCAAACAACACCCCTCGGACAGCAAATGCCTCTAGGGCCTACGAAGTTTTAATTCCCGGCAGGCAATACCTCTATCGACTACAATAGCCACACCACCGGAAGACACGACTGTGTCATCGCGGTCTTTACAAAAGTGGCGTATTGCCGGAGAAAGTTTCATAGTGTGGGTTTAAGGTGTGTCTCTTGAACACACAGCACCTTAGGATTAAACCTGTGTAGGATTTCTTTGACGTCATCGAGGTTGTGTAGGAGTCCTCTGACGTTCCATTGTATTATTTGTGTATTCATGTTGGAAGGGTTTTTTTGTGCTGTGTGTTTAAAAAAGAGACTAATTTAACTTACAGAGCCCTTGTCGGGCCCTGTGATGCGGGCTTTTTCTTTTTTGGAGCGGTCGAGAGATTCTCGCCGCTCCTTTGGCGCTGGCTGCGCCGTCTGGCTGGAAGATGTGTCCATTGGCTCTTGTGGAGCGCTGGACACCCGCTCTTGAGAGCGGTTTGTTCGCGGTGAAGGCCTCGTCTCGAGGGACAAGGCCTTGGAGGCCACTAGCCCGGAGGTTGATGGCCCCTTCTGCTGGGGTGGCGGAGCAGCGCTAGCTGCAGCCGCCGAGGGGGCGCATGGCGCCGCTGGCAGCTCACTGTATGTGAGCCGGACAGCCGCCGGAAGCCGCTGTGGCGCTGCCCCCTGACGCGCCACTTCGGCAAAGCTGGTTATCGGCAGGTGCAATACCCGCCTGCGTGCCTCCTTGAAAGTTATGTTTTCTTTTACCTTAATTGTCACTATTTCCTTTTCTTTTTTCCAGAATGGGCACGACCGCGAGTATGCGGCGTGCTCCCCATCACAGTTCACACAATGTAGAGCGCTTTCACATGACTCAGAGGAGTGTTCATGTCTACTGCATTTCGCACAAGTTTGGCGGCCTCTGCAGTTCTGGGAACTATGGCCGAACCGCTGGCATTTGAAACATCGAAGAGGATTTGGCACGTATGGCCTAACACGAAGCTTGATGTACCCGGCCTCGATAGACTCGGGCAGAACACTTGAGTTGAAAGTAAGTATCAGATGCCTGGTCTGGAGTTCTTTGCCATCTCGCCTCATTTTAATCCGTTTTACATTGATGACATTCTGCCCACTGAAACCCTCCAGGAGTTCAGCCTCACTCAGCTGCAACAGATCGTCATCTGAGACAACGCCACGGGTGGTATTCATTGTACGGTGCGGGGTTACTGTTAATTGCGCATCTCCAAATGATACTAGATTGGGCAGTTTTTCGTATTGTTTCTGGTCTCGGAGCTCCAAGAGGAGATCACCGCTCGCCATCCTAGATGCTTTATAGCCTGGTCCAAAAATATCAGTCAAAGTCTTTGATACAAGGAAAGGTGAGATGGTTCGTACGGATTTGTCTGTTTTTTCTGAGTGAATTACGTGGAATAGGGGAAAAGTTTCTGTTTGACGACCAAAAAACTGGAGGACTTCATCGGTGCGCCCTCGTTTCAGACGGCGATCAGGGAGTGGGGGGAATGAACTTGCCATAAGTATATATGGATTTTTCGGCAGCAACGCCAGCCACCCACCATGGAGCCCAACAAGGGGACGCTGGAGGGCCTGTAAACACAAGACCTGCAGACGCCAGCTGTACGTCACCACTATAACCAAATATGGAGTATCCGAGGTTGGGTACCCACACAAGGTTAACTCTAGCTGCCTGGGAAATTGGAAATAATGGAAGTGAACAGAAGACAGGATAGATTGAAAGTGAGAGAGAAAGACGAAGATTAAAGAGGAGGACAGGAAAAGGCAACTGCCGATTTCCCCTGGGTGGGTCAGCCCAGGGGTGCCGTCTATGTGAAGCAGAGGCCGAAGAGGTGTGTTGCCTCCGCCGGGGGGCCTTAAAGGTCCGAACACCCGGCATCGGCTCAACCCCCAGGATCCCCCTTTCCCCAGACACGGCTCAGCCGCACACGGCTACACGCGGGAGGGTACAACCCTCATGTGCTCGGGTCCGTGGTGGCGCAACTCACCAAACGCCTGCTTGCGCAGACGCCCCTGCGGGGGCCCACTCTTCCAGCTCGAACTTTATTCTTCACTTGATTTAACCGGCCCTTCGGTCATTACTGCTAGCCCACTATGTAATCATTACAAAATAAAAGTGTAGCGGGTGTCCCAGGAACTGCAAGATACGGTTGTTTGACGTACACCAACCGACACCGTTTTTTTTTAATTTATATATAGCACTTGCCTGAGACCTGAGAATTGCGCATGCGATCTGCGGCCTGCGTATGCATGTTGACCTGCGCTATATTCATACTAAATATTTCATGACGAAAATGCAGCAGCTTTCTTTTCCAGGACATTGTAGAAGCTTTGTAAGAATAACTTTACAAACAATCAACTGTGCCCAACTCCACCCTTCTTATTGGGATGATTATGATGGATGAATGGCACACATTACGGGTGGCTTTCAAATTTGTCTATTCAGCCTTCATCATCAAACTATATTTATGTCCACTGATAGACGGAGGAATCTCCCTGCAATCTCCAATTAGCCCTGTCTTCGCTAGCTGATTCCATCTTGAGGCTGCAAATTTCCTAGCTTCATCGTCCCACCTAGTTTTCTGCCGTTCTCGACTGCGTTTCCCTTTCCGTGGGACCCATTCTGTAACTCTAATGATCCACAGGGTATCCATCCTACCCGTTACATGGCATGCCCAGCTCCATTTTTTCTCTTAATGTCAACTAGAATATCGGCTATCCCCGTTTCTTCTCTGATTCACACCGCTCTCTTCCTGTCTCTTAACGTTAGTCCTAAGATTTTTCGTTCCATCGCTCTTTGTGCGGTCCTTAACTTGTTATCAAGCTTCTTTGTTAACCTCCAAGTTTCTGCCCCATATGTTAGCACCGGTAGAATGCAATGATTGTGCACTTTTCTTTTCAGCGACAGTGGTAAGCTCCCAGTCAGGATTTGGTAATGCCTGCCGTATGCACTCCAACCCAATTTTATTCTTCTGTAAATTTCTTTCTCGTGATCAGCGTCCCCTGTGAGTAATTGACCTAGGTAAACGTACTGTTCAGCCTTATACACAGGCAAGTCTACACTGAATGCACACAAGGACCCTACTCATACGGTTCCCTTTTCCACTTGTGGCTCTGGCCGATTTGACACAATGTCTCGGCTCAATCTCTGAACATATGTTCGGGACGAGCAGGAAAAAAGAATGTCCATGTTTCTCCTCTTCCTTTCATGACCTTCCCAACTATGTTTATGCCAGCATTGTTCTTGGATTGGCCTTAAAAAACGGTGGCTGATCTTTTCCTGAAAAAAAATTTAAGCACCATGTAACATGAACCCATGTTTTCAACTTCCATTGGGGCCTCTTCGAAGTCGGTGGCTCGGAAGCTCTGCGGCTCATTGTCAAGGAGCTTTAAGTTTCTTTCGACGTGAAAGAAATACGCAGCAGGGCACATCTGCCCGGCTGTTCAGGCTTCAAAGTGATAACAACAGAACTGATGGTTACTGCATTCAAACAGTCAATTTCCCGCTCACACACACTTCTCCAATGCTTAGGCGGCAATTAAATAGTACGAAAACAATATGTATGCGGGTGCTATCAGCGACACGATTCTATACTCCGTCGTTGAAGTAGTGTTAAAATATTTGAACTGTTCCACTCCCTGAACCGTCCCACTGTTCCCGTATATTCGCTATTGATCGTATTCACTATTGTTCGATAACTACTTATCTTTTAAATGTAGGTATTTTTTTGCACCATGACACACAGTTACTTAAGTAGGGGTGTTTAGTGCTGAGGTACCGATACATTTGTAGTACTTATTCTCCGTAGCAGTGTTGACTTTTTTTAAATGTCAGTGGTCTTATACCACAAAATATCGGGCCTCACAATACTTGTCAGAGATGGTGAGGTTGCATAAAACATGTGCCATTTCACAGCCTTAGCAGTCAAGTTATCAGCAGCGAAGTATTTGTTTTATTTCTATGTATATCTGCAGGCTACAAGATGTCGAGGCCTCTAGCTTGCTTTGATGCAAAGAAATATTATGGATATGTCTGCAAATCATTGGCACTCTTATGTGAACAAATAAACATTGGGCTTTCTTTCTGGAATCTCTACACAAACTTATTCACGCAGAGTTCTCGAAGGTTCTTGTAAAACATTTATATTGTATTAGACGACTGTCAGATGAGAATATTTATATTTCATGACGGACACACCTAGGCTAGGCTGCCCTGCAATGCTTGAGCACACATTTATTCCTGCCAGAAATTATTCTGGAATTCTACGTGATCAGCTTAAAAAAGCCCAGTTTAGGATTTTAACCCATGAAATATTTACTGAGTTCCAACGAAAGTTTTCTGTAATCACCGAAAGTTTCAACGCGAGGTATTCGCCATTACAATAAGGACACGAACATACGTTTAAATCTATTTTCTATACATGAATGCGGGCTGAAACTACGTCGCCATGTCTGAACTCAATCAGAATTCCAGGCATGTTTCTGGAGCGCAACCATCATTTTGCGACAGAAAGGTAATGACTCCAGCCGCTCAACGAGCAGCGCATGCTGATCTAGAGAAATATGATTATAATTTTTAAATATTTAAATATGTTTGAATGCTTATGGAGACCTTGATAACAAAATAGTCACGTCGGGAAGACCCTGGAACGTTTTTTCAAGTCTACCTATGACTTGTAATGCTGAAGATAAAATCGGCCTTGAATTAGTCGGCCTCATTGGATAGAACCCATGCAAGATGTCTGAAACATCTTACGAATACTAAGCACAACTCAATATGACCTCAACGTCAGCCCACCCGTCTCTGCTTGCGGAGCGCAAAGCACGGTGACACACAATGATCGTTTTATTGTAACACTCCAGTGAGTTGACTACAAATGTTACGAAGAATTTTCAAAAAACATTGGTATCTTGCCTTGACTTGCCGCAAGCGTGACCCTTCTAGGCGGTTGCTTTTCCGGCGTAGACTTGCGAAAAGTGTGTAATCGAATGCGATCCCATGAGTAACTGTTTTGGTTGTCTTTAAATTTTGAGTGCGAACAAGCAGCAAACCGACGCGTGCTGTATGATTGAGGTTAATGTTTTTAATTTATTTGTGCCTTTCATGGCTCCAAGTATCAGGCAGATTGCACCAGTATAATGACTAGGAAACATTAATCCTAAATGTTTCTACTTCATGCTTGTACTTCTAAACGAAAAACTTTTTCTCAGAATAACGTCATACCATCAGTAGAATTACAGTTTTCATTGAGAATAAATAGTCTGCCGACAGTTATAAATGCTCTGCGACTGACAGATCAATGCGTATTCACCAGGATAGGGTTTATATGCCGCTAGGAATGGACTTGCAGTTCAGTTTCCCGCTCAGTCCTGGAAGACTCAATGAGTAAACCAATCGGCAAGCTTTTTAAATATCTTCGGATTAGTGACGATCGCTCGAAGAAATCTTTCTCCTCTTGGAATCTGACAAACTTCAATGGCCAAAGAAGCGTTCGGAAACCTAGTTCTCAAAGTCGTCAAGGGTCCAGTGAGTATGCAGTCGTCAGGTATAAATAATTGCGCCGCTTGTAGGGAAAGATTGAATTTTTTTTTGTTGATGGACGAGTGACAGTGTCGATCTGCACACTGAGTCAATTTACCGTCTGCAATGAGTCCGTTATTTTAGGTGTCCCCTAAAAGCTTGAATTGCGAACTCAGTTCTCACACCCTGCTGAACAAAATTGTCTCTCTAATTTCGCCACAGGTCACCAGAAATTGCAGCTTATTAGCATCAGAATCGGTTCAAAGAGCTACGAAAATAAAGAACGGCAACACAAACGTGTTTTGAGAGCTTATGCAAAGGAGCACACTGTACTACTGAACCACTTTGCAATGTTCAGCCATCTTAGAAAACATGCTACTATTTTCACTGCTCGCGCAAACGCAAAACAAGTGGTGCGCGAAATGCCCGCTGATAACAAAATCACCAGGAATTGACTGAATTGTTGAACAGAGACGAAACCGTTGCCTCTATAGAGTACTGTGCAAATGACTGTAGACATCGCCGAAATGACTGGGAGGCTTATCCCGTGTTTTGTCTCTCTCTTTGGAATTACAGTAATCAGTAGAAGGCGCCCAGGTGAATTTGCCGGACGGTAGCGGCAGATATTGCGAGCCCGGTAAACTCCGCGCATTCGCATGTGGCAGCCATTATCAACAATGGTAATGGTAAGAATTTAACACAGCTTAAACAATGCTATTTGCAGCCAGACCTCAAAGACTGTTTCCTTAGAGAAGTGTAGAATTTTATTTGCAATAGTGCTAAATGAGAAGGTGAGACAACCCAATTTTCCTTAATCCATGAAAACCCAATCATCATCATCATCGAATACCTTTTTTCTAATATCCTTGCTACTTTCAACTAAACTGGTTTCAGTCTTTGGCGAACTTGAATGTCGCAATGTGTAGGGAAATCATCGCCTTGTCATGACTCCCTGTAAGTAAGAAAGGTGAAAGCCTTTGCTCACGAGAATGCGAAAATTATTTTGAGTAGCAAAGTAACATAGTTTTAAATTTTATCATTAGCTGCATCTTCGAGCGGAGCTAAAGTGGAGCGGGCCATCAAGGCAAGTTGACGCCTGATAGGCCATGTTCTTTTGTACAATGCGCACACGGGTAATTGCATTCTGTTGTTAGTGTGTCTTTAAGCAATAAACCAGGCTCTTATTGAACACTTCGTTTCGTTCCTTTATGTGCTACCATTCTTCCAGTTCGACTACTTTCCATATACCATGGGTATCATGCAAAACGGTAAGCGACAAGTCTATGGTGTGACAGGTTCTCTCTTTGGAAATATCACAGCCTCTCTCAACATAAGGTAAGTGTGTATGCCCGTTATGACATTTAAATATTTTGGTTGTTTGTACGCAGTCGCGACAGGAAATTGAAACTTTTATCTAAATATTAAAATATGTTCTCTATACTTGGTCATACATTTCATGTCACGGCAAATTTCTCTAGCGTGGTATTTTGTCCTACCATAAGAACGAAGATGATTTGGACAAAGCGAAATATTTTTCCTGTAAGCCTGACGTAAGCCTGAGACACTTTTTTGTAGCCAAATGGAGTCCCGTATTCATATAATTTTGTGAGTCCGACGAAGGAGCTCTCATTAAAACTTGTCTGTCGAAAGATTGTTTTCTGTAGATGCTAGAGAAATATGACGCGCCGCTCTCAATAGATGATAATAATGTGTCTTTATAACTACAATAAGACCGATTTTGTCAGGATGGTATCTCAATGGCGACAAAGCTACGAAAGTCACTTGAAAAAATGGCTACCGGATGTTGAAGCTGCATCGAAAATCTGGATATTTTTTCTCTGCGATGATTTCTATATAAATTTACATTGTAAATGTACCTGGTACGTATATAAACTGTAGTGGTTCGTGATGTGCTTACACCGAACATACCTTAAACCACCCAAATGTAATCTTTGACTGCTCCATGTGGCTATAAATCGGTGCCCCCGAATGCGTATTAAACTACGGATGCATTTCTTTGTTGTTGGCTACTTCTTTGCTGACTCCGAGTTTCTGGCCTCTATGTCAAGCTTACGTTACCATTAACACCACAGTGATGTCTGATGAAAGTTATTCGTTTTGTCAGAGCAACGACATCACAAGAACATCACTAGATGACGCCTTTTTGATGCCTATTATAGTAATTGTGGTGATGACATTAGTGACGTGAATATTGATGGTGATGCCCATGGTGGTGACTAATGGTCTTCTGGCGGTATTCATTCAACTACTCTCGCATTGATATTGACAGTCATCGACGCATGTGTTCTACCACAGGTTTTGTTTCAGTAAGACATTCGTACAAAACTGCAAAATAAAACCTCATATTGTACCAACGTTATTTCTCACAACCCCAGAGGCGTTCAGTGCATTGCTGATGACAAAAACCACCGTCAACAAAATCTTGTGTTGCCAAATAAGGTATTTTCTAATGAGTGAAAGATCGGTCTTATTGTTCAATAAAGAAGATTGATGGTCAGTTTACGCCAAATATTGCCAATTTTTGGGACGACGACGAGAATGAGTAATATTTAAGGTAACATCCGGAAAATCAGCCGGAGCAAGTTATACATGTGACTATCACGTCGAGTTTGTCATTTTAAGCGAATATTGCATTTGTTGGTATAGTAGCCAAGACGACTATTACATACCAAAAATTAGTCCTCACGTATTGAGAACTCCATTCGATCTGGACTAGCGTACTTCTTGTCTCCTCTTGTACGAGAGCCACCAAAAGTCGGCACTGACTAAATTGTGCTGGAGGTGAGGCTAAATTTTTAAGGTGACGAGAAAGACAAGTATGTTGATATTTTGCAATGAGCAGCTGCGTAATAATTTGAAACACACTGCTCGGTACGCTTCAGGGAGCCACAGTAACCAATCGGTGTGAAGGGGCATATTCGTACAGCTGCAAATAGCGCTTGAATTTCCGATATTGGGGCTCTGCGGTTTGTTAACGCTCAACTTAAATAAAATGCAGCTACGACCTCTTGGACAGCGTGGATGAGTACTGGGGCAACCTTCTCGACGATGGAAATTTCACCGGCCCTCTTGGAATGCTGCAAAGGAACGTATGTGCCTTTTGGTTGTTGTTTGAAAGCGAATCTTTTTAAGGCAATTAGCCTTCGTTGGCTTCACTCTTATTGTGATTTGCGTGCACATTCTTTCATATATCCAGTGACCCAAGTTGTTTACTAGCTTGGGCAACTAGGTATGTGCTGGCTGCTATTTTCTTGAGCAGACAATCTGAGTCGCTGGTTATGTACCCAAACAGACAATTACGGCATAGCACGGGGCACTTGTACGTGCTCATTCTTGGGCAATCCTCCAAAATGATGTGCGAATGTGACAGAAAGGGTATGTATCTTTAATTTATTGAAGTGATACCACTCCATGCGCAAGACACCTCCCAATCAAGAGAGTGCGAGACACCTCGCAATCAAGAGTGGCCACCTCATAGATAGCCGTTGCAGCTTGGGCACTAGGGATAGTGGGGTTTGCAACGTAGTTTGCAACGTGGTGTGCAGTGATTTCAGGACACCTCCCAATCAAGAGCGGCGACCTCATGGATAGCCGTTGCAACGAAGTTGCAGCTTGGGTACTAAGGATAGTGGGCGTTGCTATGCGGTTTTAATAGGTGTGCAGTGATTTCAACAAGATGTATTCTGTAGCGGTATCATTCGGCATTGTGGTTCACAGCGATATTTACAATTTGTGTGCCTGCTGATGTGGCCATAAGGTTTCGTGGTTCACGGGTGGCATGATGATATGGCAAGGTTTATAGTAATCATCATAAAAATCATCATAACTTATAAAACAAAATATCACCAAATACACAACCATCAAAAGCTGATGTATACGTGCGCCAGCACCTAGACATCACGGTTGTTCCTGGGCACGATAAATAAATAATAATAATAATAATAATAATAATAATAATAATAATAATAATAATAATTATTATTATTATTATTATTATTATTATTATTATTATTATTATTATTACAATTATAATCATCGCTTTTTGCAGGAAGCGGACGTAGCTGTGGGGCCATTCTCCCTAAAGGTGGACTATCTACGCTATCTCTACGCGGCCGAGGCACACATATACGAGGACGTACCAATGCTGAGTGGATTAAAGAGACCCTTTTTGCCTGGCGCCTTCTCCTCCACGGATTCCTTCGAGCCAAAGGTGACCCTTCAACTCTAGTGTATTAGGAAGTGGTCAACAGTGCTGCATTTGGCAACCACACTTCAAATGAACAGGCACTCCTAATGTCTTTAGCTATAATTAGGCTCAAATAAGATGCGTGCACTCGTGAATAAGATGCGTGCGTACTCATGCGCAAACATGTGACCTCGCTCAAAGCTTTTATGTGTGCTTGGGAGCCACTTCATTGCGTTATTAAATTTTCTGTTATTTTTCTTTTTTTCGGTGATCATATCTTACTATACCTCAATGAAAACACAATAAATCACCAGCGACTATACTTAATAGGAAAGCGTCGCTGATAAATAGAGGGGTGGTTGAATTGTTGAATTGCGTGCCATAATGTCAATTCAGAACGAGCTTACAAGTCCCAAAGAAAGCGGGACATAGCACATGTCAGCAGTATCATGAATCCACGCTAGAGCAAACCGTCATAACTGTATAGTGAAGATTCTTGAGTCACAGGTCCTTTATTATATCTCCAGAAAGCTGGAATAAATGGTTCTGAGAATGAAACGTTTAAAATGAATTCATCTTGTATATCGGTACTGTTGCAAAGACTCGTATGCTTACGAGCAATTTTGATACATGTCAGTGAAAATCGCTGGTACACTAAAATATCGCTTACAGCGTGCTCCTAGTGCAGTCGTTAGTTAACTAAAACTGACAAAATTGGTAAACACTAATAAATATTACCAGTGTTCCTTCGTCTACTGGCGCGTTTATGCTGTCTTGACTTCTAGTATAGGATACCCACCGTGGTATCTTAATAGTTTTGCCATTGTGCTGCTAAGCTCGAGGTCGCGTGTTTGATCTTGGGCGCAGCGGCCGGATTTCGATGGCGGGCGAAATGCGAAAATGCTCGTTTACCTAATTAAGGTATATACGTTAAAAACCTCAGATTCTCAAAGTTAATCATCAGTTCCCCACTTCGGCGTTCATCATAATCACATCGTAGTTCTCGCATCTTAAACCCCAGAGTAAAGTGTTTGTATTGTAAAATTCTTTTTTTCGGCGTTACACTTAAAAATACCGCTCGTTCGAACTGGAAACATGCACAATATTTTTTATGCGTTTTAGCGTACGTATACTAGAATTCGCAAGCCACTGACTATAATCTTCAACTTGTGCATGGTAAATTTCCTTGCAGTGGTAGATTGTGGAAATATATATTTTAATTGTTTCTTTTTTGGCTGTAGAACACAGTTGAGGGTCAGTGTTCACGCGTAGCAGCACGCCACGCTTCTTGGAGGCCACACCCGAACTTCATCGGCACACCGCAAGGTGGCGCATCCCGAGGGAAGCGCGCGAGCGGTGCGCGGCTGCTATACACGACTTACACTTGATGTGTTCCGGCTATTTGCATACTTAGATGGCCGTCATAGTTTAGTCTTGCCTGATGTTCTTTTATTATTTGCTATTGTACTTTTCACTCAGATGATGGCGTTACTGTTCTCTTCAATGCTGGCTCTTGTGCTTCTGTCTGCCTGGTCCCTGCGTACAGCAAGGGGCCACTGGGCGACCACTGTGCAGTCGGTGTTCTGGGTCTACGTGGCGTTACTTTTACTAAAATGTAAGTGATCTCCTATGTGAGCACCGTAAGGACTACTAATAGGATTCATAATAACGAACGGAAAAGAGTGAAGGCTCACATGGCGGCTGCCTTCAGAAGGGCGCGAAAAAAAAAAACACGATCCGTGTGAAAAGTAAACGGTACAAGAGGAGCATTAAGGAATACAGAAAAACTACCAATAGCTATTTCGGATATCGACTCACCGAACATCATGGGACAACAGTCGCTCCAGTTCATAAAAGAGTGTCTCTATATTCGAAACCACGTTGCCGTTAATTCGCTCCTAAACCCCTCATTGCAGGTGCAGTTTGTGGGAGTGCTGACTGACCGTAACAATGCATGAGATACAAAGTTGGGTGAAATGTAAAAAGTACAAGTCAGGACCGAGTAGGGTGCATGAGATACGCATATGGGCCGAATGTTCTGCACTACGGCAGCGACGCTTACCTACACTGGTAGATTATCAAGAACCACGGCAGTGTTGTAACTTTCTGGACACAGTGATGTCTGAGAGCATCGTAGAAAGATATCGCTCTTCGAGAAATGCATTACACCTAACTTGCTAACGATTGCGCACGGAGCAAGTCCTTGATCTTCAAAAGAAGGGCCTTCATATGGAAAATGCGAAATGTTTTGGTCGAAACAACAGTCATTGCAGCCAGCGCTCTCAAACCTCAACCATTGTAAAAAAAAGCTGAGTAAGCATTGTTGAAAAGAACGTTCTGCACACTGAACATGCGCCGAATAGCATGGCGTCTATCTCAGTCGGACGCATGGTTAGACAGAAGCGATGATGAGCGAACTGTTCCCACGTTGGGCTAGGATCCCTAGAGCTGCGCAGGTGTTAAAGAACCCAGGCTTGTCGCGCGCACAGGTTCTCACTGCTGGTTAGCACACAGAATATAGCTCTGCAAATTGAACTGAACAGACCCGCCGTGGTTGCTCAGTGGCTATGGTGTTGGGCTGCTGAGCACGAGGTCGCGGGATCGAATCCCGGCCACGGCGGCCGCATTTCGATGGGGGCGAAATGCGAAAACACCCGTGTACTTAGATTTAGGTGCACGTTAAAGAACCCCAGGTGGTCCAAATTTCCGGAGTCCCCCACTACGGCGTGCCTCATAATCAGAACTGGTTTTGGCACGTAAAACCCCATAATTTAAATTTTTTTTGAACTGAACACGACGAAAATAACGACAAATAAACATAGAGCACTTTCTTGATTGCTTATCTCAAGAATAGTGCATTTTAGAGAAGCGCCATACCTATGATTATAAACAAAGAATGACTACGGCAAAGACAAAT
Source organism: Dermacentor silvarum (assembly GCF_013339745.2). Lineage (NCBI taxonomy): Eukaryota > Metazoa > Arthropoda > Arachnida > Ixodida > Ixodidae > Dermacentor > Dermacentor silvarum. Next base: position 80,267,261 of record NC_051162.1, on the reverse strand, counting down.
GTATGAAATTTATCATGTGTGTCCTCGGGAAATTTCCTCAGTTCTTGATCCACCATTAGTGTCTGGCAACTTATCCCGATGTTTTATTCATTTTTATGCATAAATCGGCCAACAGCTACAAGCACAAGACGCCTGCAGTCGACGGCTTCTCAGATCCTTTTAGCATCGTGGATGATTGGCACATTCGTCATTGGCCAGTACCTGACGGGTCAGGTGAGAGACGAATGTAGTGATCCCAGCAACCTGTAATCTTTAACACATAATTAGTTAAAGAACGAAAGGTCGGCAAGGAAACAGCACATGGGTGCGCGATCAGTTCAGCCTTTGCAGTAATTTTCTGCACATATGCGGGAAAAGGTCATACTGTTTACATGACCCCTACTCGTTGAACAATCTATGCATTCCGTAAAATGAACTAGCCTTAATTGTTACAAAATTATATCACCTGCACTCTGCCGTAATGAGGCGCAGGCCTTCTTCAAGCATCAAGACTATCAGCTGGGGTAGTTGCTGTGCTTTCACCTTTTGAGGAACAACGCCCACGAACATTTCCCAGTTACCAGCAATTCCCATGAGACGCTGATTAGCATTGCTTTGCGACGCAGCCCCAGGGTTTAAAGATGACAAATAAAAAGTTGAAGTTTAGTGAGTGAATCAGCATGGAAATATACGTATTCTACATAACAATGCTCTGTATTGGACGCAGGTCAAAGCAGCGCTGCTCATCCGCTCTCCAGCTCCCCGCATTGACACTCTCACGGAAATGCTGGCGCGGCGACCACCCATACGTCCAGTGACGCTCAAAGCCACCCCACTCATGAACATGCTTCAAGTATGTCCGATGCATTTGAGCGCAATCTTTCCTACACCTTTGATGCCGCCCGACAAAATCTGGAAATTTGTAGGCACATTTCAGAATACTCACAGGGATGGCTGTTATGTATGTGTTACGCTGATCTCCCTCCAGAAAACACGCAGCATATGCAGATAGATAGATAGATAGATAGATAGATAGATAGATAGATAGATAGATAGATAGATAGATAGATAGATAGATGTTTTCTTTCCTACCATGATGAAGACAGAATCAGTTATCAAAAAATGAATTTTATTTCATGTGTATTTTTAATAATCTGGCAAAATCTTTTTTTGTTGTCCTTCGCAGTCGATCGAAGTTTTGCCCTAAAAGTTCCGCATGTCAGTTATAATATAATAATGTTTTTCTCGGGTCTCATTTGCAGCCTTACTTAAGTGGGGCTGACCAGAATTTCAGTTTATTTGGCCTTTTCAATAATTTCTCCTGCTTTCCCCACTTCTACATCTAAACCTTACTCAGAACAAGCCGTCGCTTATCTTAAATATTAGATATCTTGATTTTTAGTTGTAAAAAAAGTAATTTCGTCATGTCTTCTTCAGACGTCCTGTTGAAGCTTCGATGATCTTTACTTTGTGTTGTAGTTCCCCTGCTGTTTTCTCAAGTGAACTTTATATAAGCTAGCCTGCGCCGGCGAGAGAGAGAGAGAAAGCACTTTATTTGCACCCGTCAGAGAGTATGGGTGATCGGGGTGAGACTCAGCTCCCCCTTTCACCGTCTACCTCCCCCCTAGACGTCGGCCGGAATCAGTTGGCTTCCGGCAGCGGCCTGGGCTTGACAGATGGCTTGTTTTTGGGCATGTTCTTCCTGGCTATGAAGGGAGGATTCCCATGACTCTTTGTTCCCATGTAGACCGTTTAGCGCTGCGCAAGCCCAGAGCATGTGATTTAGGGTCGCTATGCCTTCACAGTTTTTGCATTTCGAAGAGTGCACCTCAGGATGCCATTTGTGTAGGATATACGGGTTTGGGAAGGTACCCGTCTGCAGTTTTCGCCAGATTACTTCTTCCTTCTTTGTGAGAGATCTATGTAGGGGAGGAAAAGTTCTCCTGCCCATTCTATAGTGTTGTAGAATTTCTCTGTATGTGGTTAAGTCGCTTTTTGGACAGGGAGTAGTATGCCTGCGCAGGGGCCCGGTGTGTAAGTCCTCGGGCGACCTCGTTGGCGATCTCGTTCCCTGTGAGTCCACTATGAGCGGGCGCCCATATTATTCTAATTAGGTCATTGGGTACGTTATCCTAGCCTGCTTGCAGAATTTTGGCGGCCTCTTTGGACACTTTCCGGTGTCATAGGCTTTGATTGCAGTTTTAGAATCGGTGATGATTATTCTGGTTGATGGGTTTGTGATTGCCAGGGCAATCGCCGCCATCTCTGCCTCCTCTGGTGAAGAGTGTCTCACGCTACAGCTCGAGATTAGCTCGCCTTTGTCGCTCACTACCACTGCAGCGTAGTGCCCTTCTGGGTACTCTGTCGCATCGGTGTACACTACTCCTTGTTTTTGGAGGAGGGAGCTTTGGAGTCTTTGGACTCTGCTTCTCCTGCGTTCGTCGTTGTATATTGGGTGCATGTTTCTTGGGATGGGGGGTATTCTTAACCTGTTGGCAATTTCTTTGGGGATGGCGGTTATCCCCTCTCGCGATTCTGGATTCCGGTAGCCCAGTAGTATCTTTGAAGAACAGCTGCTCTCAGAGCTGCACAGGTGGCTCGTGCTTGGCACGCGCTCATGCCATTGCTCCCGCGTTCGAAGTTGTCGTTTGCTTCCACAGCTGTCTGCGCTGGCACTAATCATTCCAGCGTAGAATTTCACTTCTGTCGTCGTAATGGTGAGGCATAGGCGTATCTACCGGGGGGGGGGCAAAGGGGGCGCTTGCCTCTCCCCTGTCAAAATTGGGGGGGGGGGCAAAGTATGTCATCCCCCCCCCCACTTCGGAAGGCGGGCACTTTCGGCTGCATGCTGGAATGTGCAACAAAACTACAGCTGAAGCAAAATTTTTCCCCTTAATAGAGTGGCCACGTAAGTAATGTTTTTCTTTACGGCGTATATCATGCTTGGGTAGCGAGAATTGTCATTTGTACATTTTCGGGAATGCGCTGTAGCGGACGACGCGGGGGATTTGTCATACACGCTCGCGTTGTGGAGATGATTTGGCGCTGGGCAGGTCCGCCCTAACAAATGTCAGCTCGCGCTACTTACATGATACCCAGTTTTTGGGACCACTATATCCGCATTTGAAAACTCAATCAGCTTGCTATATTTACCTGTGGGCGAGGGGGTGGTCCGGATAAAATATTACAATCAGCCGCGCCCAACCACTGGTGTGCTTTCAGCATGAAATCGTTGGATTATAAAATGAAGGAACTGCTTAATCTCTGTCCAGAAATATTCTACATAGCTTTGCAGTCTGAGTATCTTATCACCATCATAAACCTAATGAAACCTCTTACAGGTGTAACTGTCGAATTTAGCTCTGTAATCACGACTTATCGCAGATATTTTCGTGCAAATGATCTCGGTCGAGCTTGCAGAGCCATTTCAATACATGTAACTTGAATTTTTTATTAGGGCATATGTCACTTCCGACTTTGTCGATTTCATTTTCAGGCTGTTTCTAAATGAAAGCTACACTATTACGTGTTTCCCGGCAGGAGGAAAAACAGCAGATATTTAATATTTTGAAGAAATGAGGGCCACTTTTGCTGACCTGTACTGAAAATTCGTTCTGTGTAGGTTGCTTACATTCCCTGAAAACAGTTACTGAACAGTCGATTTCACCCAATTTTTATAAGTTATAAACGGCATTTAGTTTTTTTTTTCTTCCACTATCCTCGGTAAATTAGGCTGGGCACGGTGTACTTATTTATTCTAAGTACGAAGCAGTGTTCTGAGTGACGAGCGATAAATGTTAATTCTGTGTAGGTTTATTACATCCTTTGTAGAAAGTTAATCATTCAAGCGTTCCAGGGTGTCATACTGCCGCTAATGGGAACGTTTCCAAGGCTTCTAAAACAACAGCAGGGGATACGGTTGAAATTCTGTGAAAATATACAGAAGTGTAATGCGTTGAGAAACTTTCAGTTTCCTGCTTGAAATGCAATTGTTGCGAATAATATATTAACCTGTCGTTTTTCCATGTGTTTCCGCGCATCATACGAGATTCGTAGTTTGTTTCTCGGTGTTCTCGGTGAGCTAAACAAGGCATCTTGTTTATATCTGGGGAACATTAGAGGCATGGTATGTGTATTGTGTAGGCAATGTTCCAAATGGGTCGGTTGAACGCGTATTTTCTAATAGACTACGTATACACGGGGTCCATAGCGTTATTTGTCTGCTTAGCGAGCAGTGTAAAACTTAGACGTCTGCATTGGCATATTTACAACTACAACTGAAGTCAACTTTTGGGAACATATTGTCGCGGCAACACCAACACTTTCGTAACAATATACAGGGGGAAGAATATGCAAAGTTTATGTGCGATGGTAAATTCGTGTTTATCAAATGCAGCTTTGAAAAAAAATTGTAAGGAAATGTTCGAAAGTATCACGCTGCTACTATTAGATAGGTTTCAAAATGTACCAAGATAACTCTGCGTTTCAGATATTTCATACTTTGAAGGAATTAGTAGTATTTAAGTGCGATGTGTCGCGTAGTTTAAAAATTCTGGCTTGTTTAGAAGTGTTACGAATAATTATTGAGCCCCCATCTTTCTTCTTTTTACTTTTTCATGCGTGATACATTATGTTTGCCTGGTGTCCTAAATGAACTAAATAAGGCGGCTTCGTTATGTTTAGTGACTGAAAGGACAGGTTAATGGTGGCGTGTAGGTGAAGTTCAAAGTAGATGGGCATTTGGGGATTTCGTGATAAATACGTATACAAGCACTCTACGAGTGTTACGAGCGTGTCTAAAGAGCAGGGAAGGATTGAGTCCGCTGCCCTGGCAGAACTATGAAATCCACGAAGACCAAACTTAGTGAAAATTGGTGGTACGCTATGGAAACTCTCTGTGCAACGTTAAATGCGGTTTGATTGTGATATGGCATCTATCAGCTACGCCTCCAAGTGTCCCGACATATCTGTAGGCTACAACAGGTTTATATTTTGTGGAAAATGGAGGAGGGATGGGGTAACTGCAATGTGGGCCAAAATTTTGGCGTTCCTGGTCAAATTAGAAGTGTTGCATACAATTACTGAGCCGTCGTTTTTCTTTCCCTATCTTCAGGCGTCATAACACGTTCCGACTTGGTTTCAGCAATGTTCTCGGTGAACTAAACAAGCCATTTTGTTTCTATTTGGCGAACATAAAGGACGCGTTATGGGCAATATGTTGGTAAACTTCAAAGACAGGGGACTATAATTATGACATTTGCAGTAAATTACGCATGCAAGTGATCCGGAACTTTATGAATGTGTTTTGCGAACAAAGAATATTTATGTCGTTGGCCTGGCAAAACTGTGAACTCAACTGATATCAAATCTAGCAGAAATTGAGTGGGGGGGGGGAGCGTCGGGGAGAGAGGGAGGGAGGACACCAGGGCAAATGCTATGGCGAAGTAACATGCGTGTTGATGAATTACTGGCTTTTAAAAATTCCCAACAAGCTGTGCTCCAAAGCATTACATGCGGGCAAGGTTTCAAACTGAACAGCCGTATACGGGCAACGATATAACGCATGCGATATAATTACAAGAAACGAAAAGTTTCATTGCAACTGTTCAAAAGACAGAGCATTGCTGAAAGTCGGGCTGTAATTTTCCAAGGTCGCCCACATTTGTTGTCTTTTTTCTTAGGGAATATTGCAAGTAAGTTTTGTTGATTGCACTTCGTTGAGTATAACCTCGACAATACTACTACTTAAGCTAGTGATATATTTGTATTGTAGAGTTAAACAGTACAATTCTCTGTTTAGTTATTAAAATTGTTTATTAGCAAATGTTCGTTTTTTTATGTGCGCTGCACTGCTGCTACTGGGCGGGATCTGGGACCTCTGTGACACACTCATTGCCTTTTGCCCCTGCGTCACCTTGATATTTTATATAGTTGGAAGAAATGAATGTTAATTCAGATAATTTTTCCGGCCCCAGTGTTCGCCGTGTGTGATTGATAAACAAGCATATGCCTGTTATATATAAAAAATACTGACAGACGCATGGCCAGGCTTGCTCACTTATTGTAATGGTGAACCCACTACCGGTGAAACCATGATTACGTGCAGCTGTACTTCGCATCTTTGTGTGGAGAGCATAATTAGGTGCACGGCGAACTGGTCTCGGGCATCACAATATATATATATATATATATATATAGAGAGAGAGAGAGAGAGAGATCAGATTGTTACGCGGTTTGCCCCTCCCCCCCCCCCCCCCCCCCACACACACACACGAGAAATACTTGGTACGCCCCTATGGTGAGACCGCCTTCACGTGGGTATAAGCCATTGCTTAAGGGGGTATGCGCCATTCATTGTCCTACGTAATGGACAGATTCAATTTTGCAGAAATTTAATCCACCTAGAATGAACGCGCTCGGGAAAGGGCTCGTTGTCGAAGTGCCGATTCTAGCGATAAGCCCAGGTGAAACGTCAGCGAAGAGCCGCGGACCCCGAGTTGAGGGAGCGCGATGTTGAGGCCAAACGCCAGCGTCGTCTAGCCCCCCAGGAAGCCGACAACGGTGGTGCACGCCTCGGTAACGCTAGCGCCAACTTCCCCGCGGTGACGGCCATGTTTAAACGCGAGTTTCTTAACCGGAACTTCGGAGCCAGCTGCAGTACATGTGACCGGTTGTGGTTCGAGCACAACGTGGTTCGAGCACAACGTGGTGCTCGTCAGTGCAATTCGTTCAGAGGAACACCAAAGAAGCACATGACAAGCTTCGCTTACCCCCATTTCCTCGACAGGGGAGGGGCTACAGATGTTTTTTCTTGCATCGCCTCTTCCGTTGTACTTAGCTTTTCCTCCGACCACCTGGCTGTCGCGGAAGTTTCATCCACATGGGTTAGTATTGATAGAATTCACAGACTATGTGCTTTTCAACTGCAACCATAAGCCGAAGGATATCACTTCAGCAACGTGCTATTTGTACTCGAACCTATTTTTATTGAAACTAAGCGTTTTTCTTTTACCTAATCCCTTCAGCTTTAGTGTACGCATGCGAGTCTTCTTTCTCTCCGAATCGATGACTTATATAGCTCTTAATGTTACGCACTGCATAGGTGTGTAAAATGCAGGTGCGTAGAATGTAGAAAGCTAGCATCAGTAAATACGACTAATCGAATGCAAAGTCGGACAAATTTGCACTTGACGTAGAGAAACATTGGAACGTGTTCACTGCATACGCGTCTCATTTACCTGTGGACCACACTCTACTGCTGCACAACGTCTAGTCTCACAAAGAATACCGGGCTATTGTTTCTTGCCAGGCTTTTGAATTTTACTTTAGTCTTCAGCATATCTTAAGTACCCCATATATGTGATCTCGCTGATGCAGCTATCCGGCCTGGAGTCTTATCGAGCTCTGCATGGACGCATCGTACGCATGCGCGGCGAGCTGTCGCAAACCGAGGTGTACTCGCTCCGCACGCTGCGTCAGGTGGTCGCCGGCGAGACGGTGCTCATCATGGACGCCACGGGAAACCGCGTTTTCGTGGCGCCCCACTGCGACACCCTGCAACCGGCTTACTTCCACGTGTCCCGACAGCGCATCGAGACGGCCGACTTCGTGTGGTACATGAACAGGCGTCTGGATCCCCGACTGGTCGCGGCAATGAATCGCAGGTGTGTCCCGGATAAAAAAAGATTACCGTTTAGACGCTCTCATATATGCACAACAAACCCACCAGTGCAGCAAACAACAGATGATGGAAATATGTTTTTGGGGGTAATATCGAGAGGCATACGAATTAGAAGCATTAGCAGAGCTATTCCAGTTTGCCATTCCTTTCTTTTACAATCATATGGAGCAAATTGGTGCAGAAGGCAAGCGAACAGTTTTTTTTTTATATTTTAGTACGTAAGATGGAACTACATCTTCACTTCTTTTACCAGATACCTAATTACCTAAAATACCAGGTTTTGTTTCACCTATTCTTATCGGTATTTATGTGCATCCACTTGTAATTTAGCCCTGGTGATGTTTGTCTTTGACGCTGGCTGCCACTACACAGGAAATTGAACGCCTATTAGGCGAAAAATTCGGATTAGTGCCCGAGAACATATGTAAGGCTTTAGCAATAGAGGATAGTGTTAGCAATGATGTAATGAATAGTTCCCATTAAATAAATGGGGATAATTTAAGTATTTTAGAGGCCATCATCAAAGTCTCTGAAGCTCTCAGAAGTTACAGAGAACATGATCAACAGACTGATAGACCATGAAATAGATAATCGACAAACGTCCGAACGAAATGGCTGAACTTTCAAATGGAAAAGATGACTAGAGGCGAATTGAGGACATTCAAAGTTATAAAACAAGAAAACTAGAAATAAGCGCGAAGCAAATTAAATAAAAGTAGGGCGATGGTGTCACCTATTTACGAGTAGGTTACATCTACTAAGTTTTACAGATGAATTCTATACTGATGTGCACAGTACACAGAAAAGCCACGGAACCTAGAATATACATAGTGACAAAGGAACAATAGTTCCACATACAACGAAGGATAATGTGAGAAAAGCTTTTCAAGATAGCCGCAGCGGCAATGCGGCAAGAAAAGATGAAATAGGAGTGAATCTGATACACTATGAAAGATATATTCTGCTCCAGAAGCTTCATACGCCGTGACTCGCGGTTTTATTTGTAGAAGAAACATAACAAATAAAAATGTAATATAGTTGAAAAAGAAGGGACATGTTAACGTATTCGATAATTATAGACACATTACCTTTCCTTCAGTACACAGAAAACATTCCGAAGATAATTTCGAATACAATTAGGGCAACAATTGATTTCAACTAGAACAGGCAATCAGCTGCTTTACAAGGGTATATTAGATAATGGATTGCACCGTTGTCAATAATTACGTAGTATTCCTAGAATGCACTACATGCCTTCGCCAGCAGGCGCACTGGTATCGTGTGCCCGAGTACCCATAGATAGCCATCATAGCGCGTGCCACATTTCCTTAGGCAACCGCGCGTGCAGTCGGATAAATTGAGGTATAGATGGTGGAGTTTTCGCGTGGCGTGACGCAGACTAAGTGAAAGCTACCGGCACTGTCAAGGACAATTTCTCTGTACTGGAAGCTCGGAATAAAGCACACCCCTAAATAATGAGCTTGACTAGAAAAAGATGCGGGAACATAACGTTTCCAAACGTATAAAATATTTGAAATTACTTTTCACTGTCTAAGCTTCTTTACATCTTTTGATGCAAAGAATCTATTTACAGATGGTGCTGCACGCCGACTTCTTAAATCATCGGCTAATTGCCAAGCAAAACGTTGAAAACAGTAAACCTTAAACTAAGACACGTATCGATGTTCACAGGATCCGATGGCTGGTGGAAGGAGCCGTGCCGTTCATGCATCACCACGAGATATTCCGGAAGCCGGCAACCTGCTTCCTCGACCAGCACGGAGGAAGCGGAAGGGAAGCGGCGGCCGTACAGTACGAAGTGCTGCATCTTGAGGACGTCGAGGCAGCCTTCCTAATTCTGCTCTGCTTGCTGGCATTTGCCACTACAGTACTCCTCTTCGAATTGGCCTTCCACAAGGGTTCCGCGCTGAAAAAAAAATGATGCTAGGAATGTGCAGTGATGACAGACAACGTGACTGTTAACGACATTTACTAGACGTGGTTGTATTCTTGCCTTGTCAGCAAGCTGATCGGTTAGTTAGTGCAGATTGCGCAAATATCACATCGGTGCACCTCTATGAGCCTGCGAACCTAATTCAGCAATGAGAGCAAGGAATTGTAGAACCTACTCCTACCCGTCGTGATCGCATAGTAGCCTTCGCATTGCTTTTCTGAGCCCGGGGACGCAGCAGTAAATTCCGACCTCGATGGTAGCATTTCTATGCCAGCGAAATGTAAAAAAAAGTGCTTCGTGCACGTTAACGAACCTCCGGTGGTCTAAATTATTCTGGAGTCCCCACTACGGCGTGCCTTATGATCATGTCGTGGGCTTGGCGCGTAAAGCGCCATAACAAAGGAACCTACTCGTCTCAAACATGGGCTAAATCTTACCATGTTACTGTGTTGTGCGTAAAGCCGGGCGTCATTTTGAAGGTGTTCACATAGGCGTAACTTGGTGCTGAACGATCCATAGGCACGACTCCTGTATATCACATCTTCTTGTGCAGGTAACCCACTTTTTGTTACTTCCTTTCTTATTCAAGCTGAGGATTATACAATGTAATATGCACTTAACCTAGAACGATGGTATGGTAATGCTTTATTTAGAGAAGGTAGGTTCATCGGCCTATTAGGGGTAATGGAGTTGGGGAATTGGGAGATGAGGACAAGGCCAGCCACCGACGAATGCTTCCCCGCATGGTTACACCATGTGGAGAATTCCAGATTGCGCAGCAACGGCGAACAGCGCTCGCAGGATATTGTCGGCCTCTGCCGAGGGATGATTAATTTGTAACTTCCAGCAATATTATAATTAGCTGAACACATGCAATCACTAGGTGATCGAACCTACACGCTTTATATTTCATGCCTGGCGCTTAGTTGCATTAACCATCATACGTTTTGTAACAGAAGGCATTCTTTAACATCGACATATTTCTCATGAACAGCAGCTTTTCCCGCTGAAATGTTTACAGAATGGAGGAAAGTACAATAAGTTTTAAGCATAATAGTGCACAAGGAAAGCTAGAAGCTTTGCGAAGATGAAGCATTACCTCTCACTATTGCTTACTAAAACAAATACGCACGCTCCGTGCGATCGCAGTGTCGGAAGGACCTAGCTACTACATAAGCAAGGAAAGTACGAACAGCTAAGTCTGCGGTTCTTGGTGTGTGTGCACAGCACGTATTTTTATGTTATCAGGAATAAAAGAAGACTTGAACACAGTGTCAGCACAGTCTACTAGTACACAGCACTTCATCCAACATTCTTAATGATAACCAGGAATTAGAGACACCAACCATCGCCAAAGACTTTCAAGAAACGGCGCCCAAACTTATCGACGCAATGAATGCGAGTTTGCTGGTTCCAATCCAGAACGTGGTGCCGTCTGCTTTTTTTTTCTTTAACTCAACTCAGCAGTACGCTGTTATTCTGTTTCATTTTTGCCCATGCTAATTAGCAGTTCTCCGTGCACCCAACGCTTGGCAAGCTAGTTTCTTCACATTCTGTCCTCATTGAAAGGCGGCTAGCGTGCCTAATAATTGTAACTGCAACTTTCAGCTGAGCTCCAGAATGCCAATTTTCCTGCAGTGAAAAAGTAGGCGTGAACAAAGGCACAGAAGCAAACACGACAATCACTTAATGAAAACTGAAACCTATACTCAAAAGAACAAAGTACCAATAAAAAAAGTGCGCTGCTTGCACTAGTGGTGCAAGTCTGGAGTAAACCGCGGAGCTGGGGATCGACCTAGGTTCTGCCAGGTTTTACTAGCCTTGGCGTGTTTAAAAGCAGCGGCTTCGGCGTGATACTCTAGATTAGTACGCAATCGCTGCATTTGTTCCCGGCTGGCCGACACGACGAGGTTCCAGCTGAGCGGCTTCGTCTTCGGAACTTTTGTACTTCCTCGGCCGTCCCATGAACATTTGCTCAGTGCCAAGTCTGCGAGAGTTGGGTGTGTCGCCGTCGCTGCGACCTGATCTTTATAATCAGTGTGATGTAATGGCCAAGCTTCACAAAGTGTGGTCATCACTAAGCAAGCTAAGAATTGCGGCGTCAGGCAATGACATGGCTGAGAGAAGCTGGGTAAGTGATTGCTAGGCGACCGCATTTACCGAGTGGGCCTGCTGGAACGCGGTGTCGGCATTGCAACGCGGTGGAACGCGGTGTCGGTGTTGCAAGCTGCGCTATGCAACGCGCAGTGAGGCCATCGCTGGCGCAGCGGCGGAGGAGCATTGCCGGAGTTAAGCGAGGAGCAGCTTCAACTCTGCGCCGTCGCTGGGCTATGGCTTCCTCGGCTCTCTGTGCAGGACCAGCTCGACGCCGGTGATTGTATTCTTGTTTGGCCAAGTGTCGTAATTCTCGGTAAGCGGCCTCTTTGTCGGGGGGTGCGGTACTTCCTCGGTCTCCCCATGGCTGCTACTACCACCCGCACACTAGCAACCCCGCCTTCACACCTGCTACACAGAACGATTGTGGCTAGCGGAGCAGACGCGCTGCACGCAGTGTCTGGGCATGGAGTCTTGCAAAGCTATCGCACAGCTGGTATAGGGTTGCTAGGCAACGCAGTGACGTCATATCTCGGCGAGATTTTGCGGCTCGCGGCACAAATTACGGCCGGCTTAAACAGCTACGCTGTTAAAAGTCATATTGTGCGCGCCCGTACTCAAACCAAAGTCTACGGAACGAAACCATTTTCTCTATAAAAGCTTTTAAATAAGGAGAGAGGAATAGCAGCTGTCATGGTGGTGTAGTGACTATGGCGTTGTCTTGCTAAGCCCAAAGGTGCGGCATCAAATCTGGGCGGCGGCGGCTAAATTTTGATGGGGCCTAAATGCAAAAATGGCCGTTTGCCGGGCATAGGGTGCAGGTTAAACAAGCCGAGGTGAACGTTATGATCATTCAGAGTCATCCACTACGACGTGGCTCATAATCATATCGCGGGTTTGGCACGTGAAAGCCCAAAATTTACTTAACGTTTTATTCACATAGCAATTATATGGAAACTCCAGGCGTGTTTCCGCCGTCGGCGTCACCGTGATGTCCCGTATAAAGTGCAACGCCGATCACATCATGGTCGCAAGTCGTATGCTGTGGACGCAAGTGAAAACGTACGAGGATGAGCCGAGGATGGTGGCTCGTTCTCGTGCGCACAAGGCAACCAAAGGGGGAGAGGGGGGCAGATACGTTTTACTTCGGCGGCGGCTGCCTATGGCGCGGCTGAGCGCGACCGCGCGCGCCCTATCTTGAAAGCAATCTGCGATGGGGGACAGAGTCTTGGTTAGCCGAGAGCTCATCTGTGCGCTGTCCTCTCGCCACTTAGTTCGCGTTGAAGCGAGAGGCAGCACGAAGGTCAATTCGCTGGTTGCTTCTGCCGCTCTTTCTCGCACCAGCATGTTGAACTGTCCACGGTCATCCGCCGTCACTGACTGATATGGGTTTGTTTTCCATGTGTTTACATGACACCATGCTTGTTAATTTAGTTAGTACAAGAATATTTACGAGTTTGTACAGCCGATAAAACTACTATGCGGTCTAATATCGTATATTAGCCCATTTTGTGCGCGGCTGATTGTTTCCATCCGGATTACAGTGACAAGCAATCCATTGTCCGCCATAAGCGGTGCGCTGGCGCAACATATTCTTCCGATTCGTCCGCTTTCGCCGACCGTGGCGCTAAACCTCTGCCAGAAATGCCTAAGCCTAGATTATAATGGGGATGGCCAGCAGTATGCAACGCACTGGTAAACACCAGGCCAGTCAGGATGGAAGGTGACTAAAGGCAATCGAAAGCGAGAAGATGTGCCACTCGTGTATTGTTTACGCACGGACGCGCACCCGTGTCTCTTCTACTGCCTATTATGATATTACCGCGTTGGTTATGCCGCGCTGGTCATCGGCCAAACATATTAGGTGAAACCGCCCGGAACTCGAATTGTCGATGATATGTGTAGCATTATATGGCGGTTGGTGTGGTGCAGAATGTATATGTTTGTATATGTGCATGTCTCTGCTCGTAATCCTCCCTCCTATAGAAACAAATAACGCACACTACATCAATATAGCCCACACAGATATCATTACCACGCATAACACATTCCACACCACGTCGACAGCCATATAATGCTACGCGTTATCTTGAACAATTCCCGTTCAGAGGCATCTCTGGAATTTTTTTTCAGTATTATACAGCCTTTGAATTTTATGTGTCTTTAATTCTTCGTATCAGACGTGCCAGCTGAAGATAACTTCTCCATCCACCTGTTATGAAAGGCTACACTACAGATAGCTTATTCTGTTCACGCAGAAATTCATGGAAAGAGTGTGCGCCCACTGAAACATTTTTACACTAGATAAGGTGGGTAAAATACACAACGTTTATAATACAGGTAACAAACAGGTTTTGGAACTTAATATGACAATGACTCTTACACCGTGTTGAGTAGCATTTCACTCGGTACTCGAACTCTTCGACCGTATTAATGCGAAAACATTATATGGCTCATCAAGCGGAAAATCTCGCAGAAGGGCGAAGATGCTGCAAAACGTCACGCGGTCACAGCCAATCAACGGCAGGTGGGCGCCGCGTGGGGCGCTGGTTTCCTTGAGGCACCACTCGATGCCGCTCACCTCTGCGCATCCGGCGCACCAGCTGGCGCACCAGCTGGCGCCGGCCGTACGGAGGACAGAAAAGAAAAGAATCGTAAAGCTCACCTTCTCGCTTAGCGGTCATCGCAAGCGTTTCCCGGTAAATGTACCGGTCGAATAAGCTGCAGTGGCAAGGAAGCAGGAACTGCGTAGCTGGTCTATATATAGCGCCACTCGTAGAGGAGTTGCCAGTCGGTGCGGCGATTTCACGGAGTTCAGTAGTGCGCTCCGATGGACGTACCTTTAACTTCGACTTCTCCTTCAGTTGTTGCGCCCAGCTCATTTGGACTTCCACGCAAGAACGCGTACGAGGTCGAGTCGTCATTGGAGAACGTCGCAATGCTATCGCATTCATCCAAATAAGTATACCTAAGTGCCCTTGAATTTGTAATAGCAGAAAGGACAACATCGACATGGAAACGTTTCATGTTCTTTTTGAAGCCGTGCAATAGATCGGGCACATACGACGTCGCAGCCACCCTACTGCAGGTCTCATCTTTTACAGCTCAAGGGGGACACGACGAAAACATACACTTGCACTATAGGACAACAAGATTCTTGTATAGCGACAAGGCGAAGGAAAACTTCTCCCTATCCGTCCCCCGCTAACTTATATGCTGGCAAAATCAATGAGCCTTGGCATTCGGCTCATCGCTGCCTCAAACCCGAAGGCTTAAAACCAACGATGACAACCGGCATGATTGCGCCGTCAAAATTATGTGCACATGCATGCACTCTGGGCGTTTTGGATGCGGAAACTTATTGGCTTGGAGCCGATATACGGGAAAAGAAGACATGAGATGGTGTGATGTTTGAGGGCATGAGAAGGCAATTTTTTTACCCGGTTGGTCGGAGAACCACAGCATCTGCCGCGCCCAACATAACTGTCCCACTCATCACCAGAGGGGTGACGAACTGTTCCTTAGCAGATAAAGAACTGCCACCACTCTATGCTCTCTCACGCTGCCCCTTTCGAATTCTGACCGAACTCAATGCTGCCTTCGAAGATTTAGTGCGGGCCAGAGCATTTATAGTAATAGAGCTACCCAAGTGGTAGTCATGCGCAATTCGCAATCCGTGGCAGTACTCGTTCGTGGAAGGGTACCGATAGGCCCTGAAGCAACAATAGCGATATGAGACACGTCACAATGGAGAGACCTGTCGAGGGGGGTATTCTGTAAGTGTTCATGCACGTAGTGGACATGTTCATTTTCTCTGCTGCTGAAGTTCTTATGTGCCTCGGATGGGGCACGCACAAGAAGGACGCAGACAACCCCAGCCAATCATCTCTTCAGCACAAGATGAAATGGACATGTCATCTAATTGGACAGTTAAACACGGTGATAGAAAAGAAACAGTAAACCAGTTACAGAAACCACTTCTTATTTTTTAACCTGCACCTAACTTCATTCTTGAAATGCCTGCATCGGGCCGCCGCCGCTGTTGCATCAAAGCCATGACATCATTCTCAACGAGAGATGAAGAATGCAACTCAATACGATGGCACGTATTCAGAAGAGTGCTACCGGTAAAGCGACGACGAGACCTCAAAGCTGCTTCCTACCGGCTCAGTGCGAACGCGATGTATACATATATACGTCGCAAAGGATGGCACAACTCTCTCTAAATTGTTCTTACCCTCCAAGGGCCTTGCCCTGACTACAGCTTTCTTTATAGCTTTAGAGTCTGCTCTGTAAAGCATAATAAAGCATGCGCTATTACATTGCCCTCTCTGAACAACTGGTATCTTATTCAAGCCAAAGGCATTCTGCAACACTCTCTAATGAAATGTTAACAAACTCTTATTCATTCTTCCTTCCTCCTGAACGCAGTTGAAGCAGATGAATTCGCACTTTTAAGCATCTCGCTGCGCTACAATCTCTTTCAATGAACGTGTTTTGCTTTCTGCTGCGGCCTAGTGCATCAAATGGTCTGCAGCTTATAAAACAGCCATTTGTTTCCGGGCACAAGATATATTGGTTTTCTTTTTGTGGATACCCTCACGTTGACGACAGCCTTCAGGTTTCTTCTCTTTGTGATGAAAAACCACTTTTCTGTAATATACTATAGTGGCACTAAGCAAGTCACATTTTCGTATTTTGATGGAATAAATGTTACATAAACCAGATCGTCCATGGCATATTTCTGAAACTACTTTTTGCAAAGTC
The DNA here is from genome assembly GCF_013339745.2 of Dermacentor silvarum. Taxonomy (NCBI): domain Eukaryota; kingdom Metazoa; phylum Arthropoda; class Arachnida; order Ixodida; family Ixodidae; genus Dermacentor; species Dermacentor silvarum. The sequence goes on along the minus strand of NC_051162.1, from coordinate 80,250,786 downwards.
TCTACTCATACAAATATATTTTCATGTGAAATGGCTACCGGGAAAAATGCAACCTAATGTGACATGATGTCAGGCTAAAGATCTTGGCCCATGCCATCGTCACAATTTTGGTTTTCGGAAGTCTGTTTATCGGTGCTTCAGGTAGAGCTTGATGGTACAGCCTTCGTTACAAACTATTAGCTTGAGAACAAAAAAAATACAAAAACAAGAAAAGACTGGTCAACGATGAGTGGACAGCACAATGCTCTTCCACTGCCCGCTATAACTGTTTCCATCTTTGGCTCTTTTTTTTCATAAAAATTTCTGTGTAGACAAACGGCTTTTGCTACGCTACAACTACCTAAACTATATACCCAGTGCAATCCCACTGTTAAGAGCCTCACTGACTTTATTGGGGCCTGTGATACTAGGATCATTAGTAAATGCAAATACGCGTTCAATATTCAGGCCTCACTCCGTCGTCGAATGAATAGCGCAGTCAATTGCAGTCCTGTTGACCCTTTTGTTAAGCGTTCTGGCGTTCCGCATCGCCAGTTGTCGCAGTGTCTCCGTTGACGGTCGAATACTAATGACGAAAACATGCTAGGCAAGTATCCAACTGCATGCGAAGCAACTGATGGCACCACCGACAACGAAGACCATCACAAGTTCACGCGGCACATCAACGCTCGCTTATATTTGTTTGACATGCCAAGTTTCTCTGAGAGCAAAGCACGTTCGCACATAATGATCGTTTCACGGAAGAACGCTGATACCTTGGGGGGGAGGGGTGCCGGTGAGATTGGGAGTCTTAGGGAAACATGAAACGTCGTGCTCCGTCTTCAAACACAGCACTCATCCAAGATGTTTGCTTTCCCCATTTTTACAGAAGCCACGGGCCGCATCTTGTGCGTCCGTATTGAGGACTGTTTCGTTGATGGCGATGCGAACTTTTAACCCTTGTTTGGAAAGGGATGTGAAGGATATGCATATATTTCTATTCTTCTTGAAGTTTTCGGAGTTCCTTGCACACTTTATTGCCTTCATTGATTAGATCGTCTCCGCAACCATCAATGCGGCTGTGCGAAAAACAGAAGTGTTGCCCGCGGATATCGATGCAAAAGATGGCTTAGCATGCTGCCGATAGAATGAATTGCTTGGTGAGTCTGTTGTCATTGTGCCGAACATAAAAGCGCTTCATTTCGACCAAGTGACGATCAGTGTCTGCCTGGCGTGCACACGTGTTCCAAACGAAAACTCGTCCCACGAATCCATTCGCCCTCAAAGAGTAGCCGGTCTAACTTCGTTATTGTCTGTTCGGCTCGTATGAAGGCGCGATGACTGATGATGGCTTCGGAAACCTTGTCCTCAAAGTTGTCAAGGGCCCAGTAAGTATTTAGTGTAATTCATACTAAACTGTCTTCTTGGCATCTAAATTTTTCTTTCATACCATACCAATAGCCGTTGAGGGAAAATACAACTGAATCGCCGTCATTTAAAATTATATGGCGCTGCCCCATACTGTGGAAGCTTGTTCGTAATTTGGGTGTTAACGTTTGTAAAGAAGCCTATTCGGGCTTGTCTTCATGCTCCCAACGGTTTGTAAACCTATAGTGGTGTACCGAAGGCCCGAACGGTCACCGACGGGCGTGATATTGTCTGTGGCCTTGTGGGTCATGGCTCAGCTGCATAAAAAAAAATTGTCTCAAGCAGACTGTCCTGGGCGCTCCTCTCAGACGCGATATTAGGTTGCACTGTACGTCGTGCTCATCGTCGTGCTCACCATTATTGTACGTCGTGCTTATCCGCAAAATTAAGCCAAAACTCTGCCATAGTGCACGACACACATGATTGTATCTTTGATCATGGTGTTACTAAAAAATCGCAGTTTCGCCCGAAAGGCGAAGTATCTATTTATTTTTTTATTTATTTACATACCCTAAATGCCCCTAGTGGCATTACATAGGGGGGGGGGGATATACACTATCCAAATTTGTACCACATACAGCAGAAAAGAGAAATGCACGCACAGAAAATTGGCCCTTTGTAGAGTTGCAAAAAAAGGGACAAAAATATCACTGCAATGCCACATGCGGCTTGGCACAACACAATTCAATAATTATGTACACTGTTAACAAGAAATCTGACATGAATCGCGTTATAGTCCTTACATTCAAATTACTGCACCTTTCTAGGTTCAAAATGGCAAGTAGGGCTATCAGGGAAGAATCAGTTTCCCTTATTGTCACAATGCTTTCAGGTAACGCGTTCCATTCTTTAATTGATAATAAAAGGGGGAAGTTTGATACTTCACTGTTTTTGCAAAAATAGGTGATACCTTGTGTATTGGATCGGTACGTGTGGAAATATGATGCGCAGGAACAATGCGTGTAGCCGCTAATCCAGAGTTACCAAAATATAAAGAGTGGAAAAAAGACAGACGTAAGCACTTGCGTCTAGTGTCATGGTTTAAAAGATTAAGTGTGCGCTTTAAAAGGCGAACGCTGGTGTATGTTGAGTACGAAGATAAAATAAACCTAGCAGCTTTATTTTGAACCGATTCTAGGCGTTTTGTAAGACTAGAGTTATTTGGATGCCATATGATTGATGCATACTCCAAAAAAAAACCTTATTAGGGATGTGTACGCATGCATTTTCGTTTCCGAGTTTGCGAGTGATTGTCGGTGCTTAAGCAGGCCCAGCTTTCTAAAGGCTTTTTTCGTGACATTATCTACGTGTTTGTCCCAAGTTAAGTCATATGTGAAAAATACTCCCAACTGTTTAAAAACTCAACCTGTTCGATCTAAGTATTGTCAATCATATTGATTACGGGGCGTGTTAGTGAGAGGGGAAAAAGAAACGTGTTTCGTTTTTTTCTATATTAATTTCCATCTGCCATAGTTGACACCATTCGGTCAACTTGACTAGGTCGGCCTGCATGGCGTTTACATCATGTTGAGAAGCTATTTGCCTATAAATTACACAATCGTCTGCAAAGAGTTTGCAAAGAGTTCAGCTAATATTTAATGCTATGCCATTAATATAAATTAAATAAAGAAGGGGCCCCACCACAGATCATTGTGGTACCCCGGACAAGACAGACGTGGTATTTGACCGCCATTCAATATTTATCACACGTTAGTAAAGGTTAGATAAAAAAATTTATTCCACGTATTGAGTGTCGATTACGACCGCAAATTAGTAGAGAGCTATACGAAGCAAGGATAGTACTTTAACAGGCCGCATAAAGTTGGAAACATTCGCTTACTAACTAAATATACAAACACGGTGTCACGCGCGCACAGGTAAACATGAACACATCTCGCTCGATGACCGCGGAAACTCGCTGTGAAAACACCGGAGTGAGAAAGCGCGCAGCCGCGGTGGGCTAACTTACCCCTTCGCGCTGTCTCTCGTCTCGCTTCAAGCCGAACTAAACGGCAAAAGAGCAGCGCATGCGAAGCTACCGGTACTCGGCGCATGCACTTTGTCCCCATCGCAGAGCGCTTTCAAGATACGGCGCACGTGCGGCTGTGCGCAGAAGCCGCCGACGGAGCCCCCCTCTCTCTGAGTCGCCTCGCCCCCGTGCTTCGCGCGCGAAACAACGCGCGGTTCCGGCCTGCCGTCCTTCCTCGCGTGCGCTACACTGAGCCGCGATTGCCGGCTCACCCTCGTACGCTTTTACTCGCATACACAGCGTACGGCACGCGGCGACGATTTTATCGCCGTTGGCCTTTACACGGAACCTCACGGCGACGGCAGAAATACGCTTGGAGTGTCCACATAATTGCTGTCGCAATAATGGAAGGTTCGACTACTAATAAGCCATAGTACCTTTACTAACACGTGCTTGCCGCATTTATACTGCACTTACAACAAATGTTCGTTGAAAGTTATAGCCAATGACCGTAGCATTGAAGGTTGCTTGCCGTGCCTACACGATGTACAGGTTTCAGCACACTTGCGCTAACTGCGCGTCCTGCGGGGTGTTGCGGGAAAACTGAAACATGACACTGGCGACTGGTTTCATAGATGATAAGTCAGGTCTGAGCTACTTGCACGTGGCTACAATTTTGCACAAGTTTCCTTGTTCACGCCAACATTATTCATTTTTTCCGCAAAATCTGACGGGAGAGGTTTCCTGTTTGTTACTCTAAGAAGAGGAGTTGTCATTTGCACAAGGTTGTTCTACCAACTAATGGAACCTGGAGCATGGACCAATTCAAAGTCGCGTGGCATTTCTTACCACAGACATCTTGATAAGCTCACATTCTTAACTCGAAAATCTATCACCACAGCAAATTTCGTAGTGTCTAAGAACCGTAACAACAGAATTAGTTAGTATTATTGTCAATATTTTAAGAAAAAAGTGTTGCACTAATTAGAGTAGTGGCAATATGCTTGTTTAGGAGTGAAAAGACGCGGTTTACATAGCTTATTGCCGTTATCATTTATTAACGGATGCCTTAACCCCATGGTAACCTAATTTTCTCTGTTAGAAAGCTTGCAAAACATCAGAAGGTTTTTAATAGATAACAACTACACTACTTCTAATAAAAATATGTACCTCTAAAATAAATAGTTCCAATATAGCGCCTTTAGGAAACCTATTTTTTAAGAGTTCTCCAAAAAAGGTAATAAAGAAACAGTTCTTCAAGATTGCCTCTTCATTGATCATAGTGAAAAAGAACTTTCTCTTTAACGCAAACTGCTCCTTTTTGTATTTTAAACCACACAATCCCTAGATTTGTATATGCTGACGTATAACATTTGCTAATATATTTGTCACTTATTTCTTTGTGTAGTAGCTATTTGTGTTCATGATATTTTTAGACAGATGTAGCATGTACATACAATAAAAATATTTTGTTGTATAATTTATAAAACTATGGAGTGTTCCTAAATAACGGAATAATTTTCAAACAATGCTTTTAATTATTTTAGCGCTAAACAAATTCATTTATATGCTTAGTTTTCGATGTAAGGGAGTTCTGAACCTAATTTTTTATAGGGGAGCTGTTAAAGCCTCGCTAGGTTGGTCTATCCCGAGCTGGGAGAGAGTGAAAACAGAGCATAGGAGGAGAGGAGGTGCACAGGGAGAAAGAAAGAGAGGCAGACAGAGAGCGAGAAAAAAGGAAACAAATCAACTTTCTTGGCGAGGCAGGATTCGAACCCTGGTACCCACTGTCTCAAGGCGAGCGTCATAACCACTGCGCTATACATACACTTTTCTTTTTATTACATGGGAGCAGAATCTTCAGCAACACAAGAAACAAGGCGCTACAGGTACATATTCAAAATTCAGGCAATCATGTGCACGCTCCAATAAAGGCATCCAGTGAGGCGCTGTTTCTTGAGCAGCGTACACACTACGAACGTAGGCAGCAGATTAGAGCACTGCACGGGCCGATTTTTGCGGCCCGGGCATGGCCCGGGCCCGTTTTTACATTGGGTGGCCCGCCCGAGCCCGATCAAAACTTTTATGGCGAGACCCGAGCCCGGCCCGGGCCCGGAAATAATCTACGTTACCCGCCCGGCCCGGCCCGCCACCCCTATACCTTAAGCCCGAGTCCGGCCCGAGCCCGGCTCGAAACCGGCCTGAACCCGGCCCGAGACCGAAAAATACATGTTTTTCAGAGTTGAGAAGCCCGAGAATAACTCGCAGAAAGCCCGAGCCCGGCCCGGGCCAACGTCAAAAAACCCGAGCCCGGCCCGGGCCCGGGTCAAAAAGCACCCGCCGTGCCCGAGCCCGGCCCGAGCCCGTGAAAAAACTGCGCTACCCGGCCCGGCCCGGCCCACGGGCCGGGCCGGGCCCGGGCTTTCGGGTAAGCCCGAGCCCGTGCAGTGCTCTACAGCAGATTCCCGAAAAAACGACCGAGTGCTTCGCGGTTGTTCAGCGTGCCTGTCACACATGCTACTGCGCCAAAGACTATGTAGGCCAAGTACTATGAACATGTCATATGATGGGTCACAGGGATCTTTAAATGGTAAGAAACTAATTGTGTATGGTGTGATGCCTAAATCTTTTTAAGTGTTCTTTGGAGAATGTCGCAGAAGTACATGACATCTCTACAATCGACAAAACAGTGATCAATCGTTTCAGCATGTCGACACAAATGGCAGTTTCTAGACCACGGCACGAAACATCCCCTTTTTTCTAACTAAGTTTTGACAGGAAGGGTTGCCGAATGTAAGTTAAAGAAAGAAGTTTTCACCCCTGGAGGAATGATCATTCGACGGACACGCTTAAGTACATCTAAGTAACAACATTCGAAATAAGGCGCACAATAATGTGGAACAGGAAACAATGTGTCTATCAGGGCAGCAGGAATTTCTTTACGGGATGCAGGGAAAATATAATCCAAGCTAAAGCAAGCTTTCAGAAAGTGAAAGCCTTCAACAACCTCTTTCAAGAAAACCCAAGGAGCAGGTGGTGCATCTATGACAGATGACGACACAACTATTTCTGGAAGGTATACCTTATAATTATAATTCATTAATCGAAGTTGTAACAACTCGCTTAGAAAAGGACTGCTTACATCACAAAAGAAAAATAACCGGGAGACAAGTTACCTAAGAAAAAAGGTGAACTAGGCCAAGACCACCAGCCTCAAGAGGGAAAAAAAAGGTTATCACGCCGCATATCCTCAACACGTGAGCTTCATACGTAAGAAGCAAACACACGATGGAAATCTTGCAACCTAAGACGCGAGCAGTGTAATACCTGCAGGACATACATAAGTCGAGCTGCTAGAAACAGATTGCAAGCTTCAGCTCGGCTAAATATGGACAACTGTCGTCCCTGCCAGTTGTTAACCTTACGTTGTACTTCTGCAACTTCCGCTCACCGGCGCGGATTACTACTGCGATATTGAGAGAGCGGTACACCTAAGTACTTAAAGACTTGCCTCCACTGAATACCTGCGAAGTGAGTTGGCATTGTGTACCGTATAGACTGAATCAAAATCCTGAACTCTTGTCAAAGTTCACAGCTGCACCAGAAGCTGAGCAAAACTGCTGCGTTATGGCAAGGGCAGTCTCCACACTTTTCTTGGCAGTGCAGAAGAAGGCTATGCCATCTCCATAGGCAAGTACCCGGACCTCATTGGATAACAATTTGAACCCGTGAAAGGTACGATCTTTCAAAATTCAGGCACAAAGCGGTTCCAAGAACAATACGAATAATACAGGAGACAACGGAACAAACTTGCCTTACCGATGCCCTGAGGTAGATAGATTCAGATAGACAACCACTAACTATTAGCCTTGTTGTGCCATTAGCATAACACATGGAGATGCCTTTAAAAAGAAGAGATCCAATGTTTATGTGCTCTAAAACACTAAACAAGAAGCAGTGATTAACCTTATCAAATGCTTTTGCCAAATCAATCTGAACTATTGCAACCTTACCCGCACTTTCTGACACACACCCTGGCACAGACCCTGCAACGTGGATATTTGTCTGAATTGATCTTCCTCTAATGCCACATGTTTGATGGTCTCCCACCAATTATCGACTTACTTCTTGAAGGAGACTAGCTAATATCTTAGCAAATATTTTATAATCCACGTTGCAAAGTGATATGGGACGATATCCCTCAAGTTTTTGGGATAAGTACTGTGTGCCCTTGATAGAGCGTGGCAGGCATGTATCCAATCCTGTGCTTCTTCATACACTTTAATCAGAAAGGAAGCCAATGTAGAGCAAAAGAACTGATAAATGTCTGCACTCGAGCCATCAGGCCCAGGAGTTTTGCCTTTAGTTAGCGAAGCAATGGTTGCTTCCACTTCCCTGATACTTATGTCTCTATCAACGTCATAGCATTCTTGACTGAGCTGTCGTAGCAACGAAATAAACTTTTCCGTTACAGCTTCACTCTTAATTACATTATGAGACTGAAAAAAATTACTTTATTATTTACTTGAAATTAATTAACTTATTTATTAAAATTAATAAAATAATTACTTTATGAGACTGAAAGACCACCGGGTTGAGGAAATGCAAGTATGGGCAGCTGCGGACACAGCTACAGCGAAGGCTATTGAAGAACTTACAGTGACCAACATGGGAAAGGGCCCTTGTGCAACGTGGGCCGAATCACCACCATTCCGGGACCAGCTTCATCCTGCCGAGAATACTGAAATGACTGAGACATCCAAGAAGCGTCCAGCACCAGCAGATGATTTGGAGTGCACTGAGAAAGAGCCCAAGGTCGCCGCGGCTAAGGCGAAGGACTCCTTCACGGAGTCCCTGTGAGTGCAGATGCCGCTGCAGTTCAAGAAGTTCCTGCAGCTGCGACTCCTCCAAGGGACGGAGCAGGCAAAACAAAGGCAGCGGCGCTACGTGTAGGCGCTGCGCCTCAGTAGTGGAATCATGGCGGGTGCCCTTCCCTTAACGTTTGGAACACTGAATGACCGTGGCTTACGTAGTAAGCGACGGCGAGGTCAGTTGTTACACTTGTTGCGTAGCCGAGCGTTAGATGTTATTGCAATTAAGGAAACGAAAATTGAATCCGATGACGACACAGTGGCTGCTGTAGCTCCATTTCTTTCGGATTATGAAGTATGTGTAAGCCCCGCGATTGGTGTCTCTGGAGGATGTATGATATTTGTGAAGAAAACGAGGCAATGCAAGGTGTTGGGACTGTGCACTGATAGGAAAGGGTGCCTTGTATGGTTTTATGTCAATATTGATAGTCATGTTTGGAGGTTTCTTTGCGTGTATGCGCCAAGTAAGGCACGGTACCGGGAGGACTACTTTCTCTCATTGGCCCAGCACTTACGCAATGACCGTGTATTGGTTGTCTTAGGTGACTTTAATTGTGTGTGTAGTGCACAGGATCGGTCGTCACAAGGCAACGCCATGATACCAGCGTTGACGTTTTGAATGTCATGACATGTGACCACCAGCTTGCTGATGTCGGGGATCATGAAAAAGTTTTCGCTACACACATTTTCAAGGTACAATCGGCGTCAAATGAAAGCCGAACAGCGGAGCGCGTGCCACAAGCATCAGAAACAGGATAGTGCGCGCCGCAGACAGGCCCACACATCCGGTTTGGTAGCACAGCGCCACCCCACTGAAGTACGATTTTTTTTTTTGCCTGCGTTCCCACTCGGATTTTTGAAAGGAAGAAGAAAAAAGAAAACAGAAGCGAAACCTGAGCTTCTGAGTGTTGCTGAATTTTCGCTTCTGTTTTCTTTTTTTTTCTTCCTTTCAAAAATCCGAGCGGGAACACGGGCAAAAAAAAAAAAAAAATCACACTTCAGTGGGGTGGCGCTGTACTACCAAACCGGATGTGTGGGCCTGTCTGCGCTGATGACTGGACGGCGCGCACTATGCTGTTTCTAATGCTTGTGCCACGCGCTCCGCTGTTCGGCTTTCATTTGACGCCGATTGTACATCTCAGGCAAGGCTTGATCGAATATACGTATCATTCATTACCTACCCTCCCTAGGCTATACGGCTACAATGTGCACCCTGTGTTCTTCAATGATCATTGTTTGGTGTCGGTTTGTTTTGGCAACCGGCAGTTTTAAAGTTCGCGGATGAACTGGAATTTATGGAAATTTATTAATCAGGTACTCTTACATAAGCCTTTTCTCAAGCGTGTCCTGGAAATTCTTATTGACGTTTCAAGTCGTAGTTCTTCATCTCTCTTTGCGCAATGGGAGATATTCAAGCTAGAGCACTGCACGGGCCGATTTTTGCGGCCCGGGCCCGGCCCGGGCCCGTTTTTACATTGGGCGGCCCGCCCGAGCCCGATCAAAACTTTTATGGCGAGACCCGGGCCCGGCCCGGGCCCGGAAATAATCTACGTTACCCGCCCGGCCCAGCCCGCCACCCCTTTACCTTAAGCCCGAGCCCGGCCCGAGCCCGGCTCGAAACCGGCCCGAACCCGGCCCGAGACCGAAAAATAGATGTTTTTCAGAGTTGAGAAGCCCGAGAATAACTCGCAGAAAGCCCGAGCCCGGCCCGGGCCCGCGTCAAAAAACCCGAGCCCGGCCCAGGGCCCGGGTCAAAAAGCAGACGCCGTGCCCGAGCCCGGCCCGAGCCCGTGAAAAAACTGCTCTACCCGGCCCGGACCGGCCCACGGGCCGGGCCGGGCCCGGGCTTTCGGGTAAGCCCGAGCCCGTGCAGTGCTCTAATTCAAGCAAGAAGTTAAAATGATAGCCATTGAAGAAGCTTCCATATTGTCTATTGAGAAAAAAGGAAAATATAAAGAGTTGTGCAAGTTGCTAGATAAACTAGACGAAATAGAATGCCTGCATCCTGACAAGTATATTGAGGACATTTACAACGTTAAGGCACAAATACATACAATGGGCACTGAGAGATACAGAGGTGCACTAGTTCGAGCGCGTACTCGTCGGTATTTGGACCAACACCCTTGTATTCGTTCACTTGGTGATGAGCATCGACATGCTCTGTCGAAGCAAGTTCTCGAGATAGAGTGTACCGGAGCAATTGTTAATGACCAGGATAGAATAATGAAAGCGTTCATGGATCATTGTGCGCTATACATAGACGCTTGCAGAACATGCATTTATGGGAACCATATGGTTGCATAGTACCGACGATTGTAACACAACTTGCTATGGGCGAGATAAAGAGAAAATGAGAGCGAGAGAGAGAAATAAAGAAAGAGAGAATAAAAGAGAGAGAGAGAGAAAGAGCGAGACAGAGAGCAAGAAGTCACAGGCCTGCGCGGCACACGTAGCACAGTCGCAGCGTAAGCTGGTGGAGCGGCTCAAGAGTAGCTCTAATTTGGGCACCACGCACAACAGGGTCTTTGCGGTAGTCTGTTCGCCTCGTTTTGACGAAAACGATCTGAACTGTCCGCCTGGCGTCGACGGCGAGCTGCGGCTTGTAGTTCTCTCTGCACAGCAGTCTGCTGAGCCCGATAAAGCCTTACAACTGCCACTTACATGTCGGGCACGCTGCGTCTGCAGGTACCTTAACTAGATGGCGCCATCATACTGTCGGTGGCTCGGCAGCTCGGTATCGCGTTGATTGCGCGCCTCTTCTGAATCGCATCTCGCGATCTATGCCGGCGCACGCTGTGTTTGCAGGCGCCTTACCTAGATGGCGCCACCAAACCGCCGGAGGCTCGGGTCGTCTGCCCCTGCGCGTTTGTCTTATAGGACATTTTACCGCTGCCTGATGTCAAGCGCTTGCGTGGCTCATTTGCGGCGGTAGTGGTTACGGCGGCGTACACCGTCGGCATCATCGCGAACCGAAACGGCTATTGGAATGAGCCCATGACAGCTTACGCTGTGAAAGAGAGACAAAGAAAGGAGAGAGAGGAAAAAACAATATAAATTTTCTTGGAGAGGCGGCATTTGAACCCGAGTACTCATGGTCTGAAGGCGAGCGTCATACCCACTACGCTATACACCCACGCTTGCAGAGCTTTGCTGTTTCATCAGATTTCACAAGCGTGGAACTGGCATAATTTTTAAAAATTCCTTTCTTGAAATTTTTAATCTTCAACAATTTGGGTGAAACATGGAAGCCTAAATTGCACGTGTCACTAAAACCTACCGTATAACAAATGCAACATGGTGCATTCAAATCGGCACAAACGATTTAAAGTTACATCTTCCACAATGAAATATTAAACTTATGAGGTTTTACGCGGGAAAACCACGATATGATTATGAGGCACGCCGTAGTGGTGCACTCCGGAAGTTTGGACCACTTGGGGTTCTTTAACGTGCACCTAAATCTAAGAACACGGGTGTTTTCGGATTTCGACCCCATCGAAATGCGGCCGCCGTGGCCGGGATTCGATCCCGCGACCTCGTGCTCAGCAGCCCAGCACCATAGCCACTGAGCAACCACGGCGAGTTTCCGTAATGAGATATTGTAACTGCACGAGATCGCTTCAGCGGAACTTTGCACTAAAGGTATCACATTTTATACAATACCGCTTGCACCCTCTCGGTACACTTGGGCTGCGTGCACTTCACTGCGGGCTATGCACAGTAAGCTAATTGAAGCAGTAAGACTAGACACTTGCGGTGTGCTAGTGTGCTAAAAGTGTCGCGATACTCAGAAAAGTGGCTTATAGCCAGTCATATGCCACCTATATGTGGCAAGCAAACATAATGAAAGCAAACTACTCTCACGGCGTTTAGTGCAATTCTATGTTTTCTACTCTAAAAAGCTACGAGAACGTGTAATTTATCCTACCCCAGGGCTTCACGCCTAAGGGGGCTTGTACGTTGCTAATGCTTTCGCGTGGCTTTCTTTTTACTATTGCAGTTCGAGTATTTTCCCTACACTATGACAGTAGTGCGAGATGGAAAAAGACAAGTGTATGGGATTACAGGTTCCCTCTTCGGAAATATCACGGCATCGCTGAACATCAGGTATTGTGCCCATCATGAATGAAACTTTGCAAGGCTAGTTTATTGTCAGTTTGGTGTCATTGACTGGCACAGTCACTGCAAATGAGGAACAGTAGTTTTGTATGTTTGCGTGCAATCGAAAGAACAGGAGCTTAAAAAATAAATAATAGCCTTATGAAAAGGCTACCTAAAGACCAACTATATTTGAACCATCGATTGTAAAGCTGAAACTTTACATGGCCGAGAAAAAATTAAGATAAGCCATAAGGACAAAGGCATTTAAAAAGATTGAATGTATAAAACATCACATATATCAAGCATAGCTTGAAAAAAAATTGCCGCGTATCTGCGTGCTTCGCTGCAAATGTCGTCGAAAGACGATAGTCTTCTGCCGGCCGTACTACATGAGTGCTGGTCTGATCCGCGGCCACCCGTGATGCTGTTCTCGTACCATTTCCGTCCTGGCATGATAAAAGCAATGGAGGTTTGTTTGAACAGATTTCATTTCACCGCATTATTTCATCAAGCGGCCATTTATGTTTTGCCCTGCCTCAGACAGCGCTTCCTTTATGCTGAATCGGCCGCATCTGGCTGGCATTGATAAAATTGAGGAGGCGCTGCGTGAGACATTGACACCATCTGGCAATACATCGGGAAACATGAGCTTGTGCAGAGGGTTTCCTTCCTCCATGGCAGAGGGCGCTCATCGGCGCGCAGTCGGGGAACGTCGTTCGTCGGCGCGCATAGCATGGCATTTTCAGCGCAGCTTAAGAAACTAGGGTCTTTATATTAGTTACGTATCTATGTATTTTCTATTAAAGGAACACACCTCCTAATACTTACCTAGTGATGTTGCGCCTCAGATATGCGTAATATTTACTTTGTGATCGATAACGTTCACAAGTATGAACAGCCGTACCAGTTTAAGTAGTGTGGGCGGTAAGCAAGTGGTCCAACTTTGGCCGGGTGGCTGAATCGGGTGACAGACAGACAGACAGACAGACCAAATTTTCAGCGTTTCAGTTCCCCAAGAAAGACTATCGTCTTTAAAAAAGCTATGCTTGATATATGTGATGTTTTATACATAGCTTGATTCTATCTTTCTTTGTATAACTGTCTATCTATGTTTGTATTGCATTTCTATGATTTAATCTCTATGGATCTTTACTTAGTCTGGTTATGCTCTAGTATAATCAAAGCCTCAAGAAGGTGCCCATTGATATTTATTTAAATACGCTTAATGGCTGAAGCATTGAAACAAACTATAACTGATGTCGTGCGATTCTGCAATAAAGAATCAAAACGTAGCAACAGGATTCAATGGCGTTGCTGGTAGTTGATTAGGGGTTATGACGTCATCCGCTTATAATTTTTTCGTAACTAGATAATCAAATCATTTTTGTGCATTGAGAGCCATGCTTAGATTTTTCACAAAATGTCCTATGATAGCGTAGAGGACGATTTTAGAACTGCTCTCGTGCCATATCACCAATCTCCTACAGCCTTGCTAAGCGTCGATTGTATGTGGCCGACATAATTTCACGGTAGCCACAGAAAGGCATACGTAAATGGCACTGCTGCTGTCGTTCTGTATGACTGGATATTCATGTCACTGACATGAACATCTCAGAAGCACATACGCAAACAATTGCTATTATCTTCTTCCATGGAAAAACAAATTAAACCGCGGGATAGTCTATGAAACTCTTCAAGGCGTCAACGATAGCCTAGTGATATGTATTCCAAGCTCTATGTGCTGCTATAGTTGTGTTTTCTGGCAATACCTAAATCACAGAGCAGCATCCTCTACAAAACACGTTACTGATCTAATCACTATTCTACAGTGGCATTTTCCCGAATACAAATATTGTTTTTTAATGTTTATATATGCAGCTACGAACTTCTGGATACCGTGGATACGCAATGGGGAAACTTAATGGACGATGGCAACTTTACTGGTGCCCTTGGAATGTTGCAACGAAACGTAAGCTATGCTTTATTTTACTTTCTCAGCGGCAAATGATAACGCCAATGCAAGAGCCTAGTTTCTACACATTATGCGCAAAATATCAGTGATGGGTCTACGATCAGATTATGGCTTAACTCGACAAAACAACCCAGATCTGCTACAAAGAGAGAAAACACACTACACTTATTACGGTAATGGTGTTTATTTTTTATGAGAATACTTCTGTAGAAAAAAATACTGCAATATTTGACGCCGTCTCTGTATCTGGATAAATTTCTTTACTCTCTCAATAGATCAATGTAATTCACCGCGAAAGAGCTACGTACACGGATGATAGGGTGATACAGTGCAGGGTTGCAGAATTGTTTGAACATATACTGACAACGCACAGCAAATACGAAGCATACAGAGTTTGTGCGTTGTCGGTGGACGTTCTCTTTAGGAGTGCCTTTGACTCGCCACGCCGTTCTCAACGTCATAACGTCGTAGCTACTGAACCAAGATGGCGCGTCGATCGACTGATGTGCCCTGCGTGATGTGGAAACTCATTTTCAGATATTTACGATACGAGTCTATTTTGTTTTCTGGTTAATTAGTTAATTCACACTAGCTTAACTATGCGGTATTCCCCCACTCGCTGTCGTTGCTGTCGTTTGTTAAGTGCAACTTAACGGGAAGTTTGGCGACGGCAGAGCTCACTATACCAGAATTCTAGCTAAAAAGCAATAAAAAAGCAATAATTATGGTTAATCAGTTCCAGAAAAAAAGCTCCTTGAACATGCTAAGAGCTTGACGTAAGTATAGAAGCATACACGTGTAACGATAAAAGGTGATTCGCAGAATCAGCGAATAATCTGTGACAAGCACAAATATTCACTACTCAAGACGAAAGTTGAGTTCACAGAAAAACGATGTTGAAATAGGTAACGAGAAAAATAGTAATTGCAAGATATTAGGCTAAAGGAAAGATCCCATCAAAGCACACAGTGTATCACTGAGACGGGAACGTCACCAAGAGGTTAGGGTGTGATAAAAATTATATTGCATACTTAAAGCATACACACTCCCTCATAATGTCATGGCGCGTAGGTTACAGCTTACCTCAATTTAAACTTTCCGCTCTGATTGCGCAGGAGGCCGACGTCGCCGTGGGGCCATTCTCGCTCAAGGTGGACTACCTGCGCTATTTGTACGCCGCCGAAGCACACGTCTATGTGGATGTTCCCATCCTATCAGGAATGCGCAGACCCTATCTCCCAGGCGCATTTTCTTCCACTGACTCCTTCGAACCTAAAGTGAGTGTTCTGCCTACCACACGTAAATAAGTCTCAAAACAGCAAGGTATTACTTTGTTCGGACACAACTACATACAAGAAAGCATCGTCTTACAGGAGGCATCATTTGGTCGGGGTCTTTCCCTTTGAATGAATGTAGATGGCATATTACGCGAAAGAACGCCTTGCATCCATGTTACTTTTTGTACCAACGGAAATACTACAATTATGAGCCACTTTTGAAGTCATGACACCGTATCAAAGAGTGCCACATAACGTAGATGTTTCGGTTATGGGCAGAACCAGGCCTAGATCAACGTATCACGCAATTACAATTGTCAGATTCAATTTATTAAGCTAGACAAATTAGAACGCCTCTAAATACCTTTTATGGGGTGACGAGATGCGTTCAGGATAATCCCTGGCTCCTCAAATCAGCGTGATCTCCGCTGTATATAATAAAATTTGGAAGAAACCATTAGCAACGTTGATCGAATGTTGCAGTGAACTATATTTCGTGGACTATTGGCGAAACGAAAAAAGAAAATGCTAGAAAACGCCACAGCAAAAGAGCACCAGTGCCATCTCTAGCATAGGTCTGTATTCTTCAATCGATCTCCATTATAGTGGTTGTGCGAGAGCTTTCTCATCATGAATCTGCCGTACCTTTAAGACTACAAACTGGGTTGTTCCCACGTATGTCAAACGTAGGTTTAGACACCTCGTTTTTTTTATTACAAATTACCATTATTAGTGTAAATACAGTGAGTGTTACTTTTTCACAGTCGCGCAGCTGATTAAATGGACACCTATGTTGCATTTCGTGCATATTGCTTCCGGGACCAGGACCTAAGAGTAACCTTGTCACCAAATAGTCTGGTCCTCTTTTGGGAACGCTGCAATATGACACGCAATTGTTCTTGAAATGAGAAATGAACTCAGTTTTGATGATCAGCAATTTCTCGCAATAAAGTGCACTTGCACATTTCTTGCTGCTGTTAGTGCTCTAGCATCATAACGAGTGCTGGTGGATCGTGTGACCCACTTTCTGCACTGGGGCTCGGGAAAATGCGTTTCTAATCATAAAAGCTTAGCTCTTCGTACAGAGTACTCTACATAAATGTGATGCCAGTGTGTGCGCTCGCACAGTTTGTACGGTCCATGAACCCAGTCAGGCCAGGGTTCATGGGCATCCAGTGGATAATGCTAACGCTTATGGCTCTGAACAACCTTCATCAAACAATTTTTTAGGCGATTTGTTTTTCTTTGCTAGATAGCCTCATTTAACCTGTATTTCCAACATTACACTGTTTTCAGAATATTGGCAAGCAGAAATATTTTTTTACAAACGGGGAAATACGTGTCCCTGCTGAATGTCCGGGCGTAGAGATTATGGAACATATGGCGACACGCCTCATCCGAATAGTCGTATGAGATTTGGGCACAAAATGCTGCCCTAAAAATAGGCTCATCATTCAGTTTAAACAACTGACACTTTGCAAAAAGAGCCGCGAAGGCAGTACATAAGACCATTAAATTCATTAAAATACTGCAACAATGGTACCGTTTTTTTTTACCAACTTGAGCAAAATCGTAGGGACAGAAGCTGCGCATCTATTTCTCTCTGCAGCAGTTGAGCGTTCTGTAAGTAAGTAGCGTCTGTAAGTAAGTAGCGCAAATAGCGTAAGTAAATGCATTTCCGAAACTGAATGTCACTCAAAGTACTGCCGCAGTTATGCGGTTGTTTGTACGCCACGTAACAGGCCTTCATTAATATGTTAGTAAGTAAGTAGAGTGGCGAATATAACGTCATTTGCCTTTCAAGCAGCGTAATTTCTAGCCGGGCAAATTCTATAACCTGAAACAGCGGTAACCGATCGGCTTGCTTCTAAATATGACCTACATGTGTTAATTGTGTTGAACTTTTAGGGTGCTACTTTGCAAAAAACTGTTCGTCTACAGCTTTGCTGTTTATTAACAAATGAATGCAGACGATGACGTTGCTCTTCACGTGCATGCTGGTACTGGTGCTCCTGTCAGCATGGGCACTACGCACTACACGGCTTAAATGGGCGACGAGAATGTACACGGTCTTCTGGGTGTACGCCGAGTCACTGTTTTTAAAATGTGAGTTTTAGAGATTGCTAATATCCGCGATTTGCGAGTATTATCGGTAGAAAAATCGAGGTGGTGAAAATATTTCCATGACTTCACATCATATGACAATTGCTACTTTGAAGACTGAAGCCTGACTCGAAATTGAATAGGCGATCGTCTTTGACTGTAAGCTTCAGAGAGGGATATTCAAAGAAGCACCACAGCATGACCTTTATATAGTGTTATGTGCGGAAAACTATTGCGCGCGCATAGCATGTTATCGTTTCTGCAGCCTTGGGCATTGTTGCAAACACGCATTTCATTCCATGCTATCCAACATATGCACGTGTCTAGCGACAAGTACCCGGCACCTGAACTCCACGGCCTCTCGAATCCTCTTCGCATCCTGGATGATTGGCACACTAGTCATCGGCCAGTACCTGACAGGTCAGGTAAGTAGCAACTACACATAAATTTTGCTGCCATGCATAGTCACTCAGAATTGGGGGGGGGGGGGGGGGGAGGAACATGCGGCTAAAAAGAAAAAGCACTAGTTGACATTGTCTCTACTTTCTTGCTTGTTTGTTTCTTTATATTTTCTTTTCCGCTGTCTGCCGCCTATGAGGAATGACGGCAACAGTAGATACAAAATAGCAAGTGGAACATTAGCGGAAGGAAATGAAATGAAAAGAAACAATGAGAAAGCAGGGAACGTCTGGCATAAATGGACACCGAGAGTAAATACATGCCATTGGTTTTGAAAAAAAAAACTATGGCATATACATGCCATAGGTTTTGTCACCGTTGGTTAAGTTCAGGATTGAGGTCCATAAAAAATAAACGCATTTTCGAAACTGCATGTCACTCAAAGTACTGGCACAATTATGGGGTTGTTTGTATGCCACATAACAGGCCTTCAAGTGCGACCCGCACTTGCACTATATACCTGCACGGCCTGTGCGTCGCATGTTATTATGGTGCTTTTAACCTGCCTCCTGAGCACCCGCCTTAAGTGGATTAACTGATATTTGTATTGACTACCATTTTCAGTGCTCTTCATTAACGTTCTGGGGGCTGCCTTTCAATATATATATATATATATATATATATATAGTAGTAACTGGATTTTTCAATGGGCCAAGCGTATTTAGGAAAATCAGAAGCACAACTTCGCGGTTATCTTAGGTTTATTATTTTCCCAACAGTTTCGGTCGGTGGACCGACCTTTTTCAAGGGTTACAGGAAAATCTTGCAAGTCTTTTTATATCTTCAGGTAGAGAAAGAAGGCGCCAAAAAAAGGTGAGAAAGGAGAGATAGCGAGATATATAACAAAGTTGAACACGGAAAAAAAAAAAGGTTGGAGAGTTAAAGGAAAGACCCCAAGACCTGGTCGTGCCAGACAAAGCAGAGGGCAAGGTCGCTGTTAAGCGTGTTTCACATGCACAATTGACGGACACGCCTGTCATGTTAAGTTGAACATGCAAAAAAAAAGGAGGGAGAGTTAAAGGAAGGACACCAAGACCTGGTCGTGCCAGACAAAGCAAAGGGCAAGGTCGCTGTTAAGCCTGTTTCACATGCACAATTGACGGACACGCCTGTCATGTTAAGTTGAACATGCAAAAAAAGAAGAAGAGGGGGAGTTAAAGGAAAGACACCAAGACCTGGTCGTGCCAGACGAAGCAAAGGGCAAGGTCGCTGTTCAGCTGTTAAGCGTCTTACACATGCACAATTGACGGACACGCCTGTCATGTTAAGTTGAGCATGCAAAAAAAAAAGAGGGTGAGTTAAAGGAAAGAGAGTTAAAGGAAAGCCACCAAGACCTGGTCGTGCCAGACAAAGTAAAGGGCGAAAGACGAGAAACACGAAAGAAGAAATAACCTGCAAATGTAGTAACAGCGTGGCGAAATCAGCATGAAATCACCCGCCGTGGTTGCTCAGTGGCTATGATGTTGGGCTGCTGAGCACGAGGTCGCGGGATCGAATCCCGGCCACGGCGGCCGCATTTCGATGGGGGCGAAATGCGAAAACACCCGTGTACTTAGATTTAGGTGCACGTTAAAGAACCCCAGGTGGTCTAAATTTCCGGAGTCCCCCACTACGGCGTGCCTCATAATCAGAACTGGTTTTGCCACGTAAAACCCCATAATTTAATTTTTTTCAGCATAAAATTGAAAAGCAAGGGCAAAACACGAGAAACACGAAAGAAGAAGAAGCAGCCTGCAAATATGACAGTAACAGCGTGGCGAAATCAGCATGAAATTGAAATTGAAAAGCAAGGGCAAAACACGAGAAGGTTATTTCTTTTTGTTTCGTGTTTCTCGTGTTTTGCCCTTGCTTTTCAATTTCATGCTGATTTCGCCACGCTGTTACTACATTTGCAGGTTATTTCTTCTTCTTTCGTGTTTCTCGTCTTTCGCCCTTTACTTTGTCTGGCACGACCAGGTCTTGGTGGCTTTCCTTTAACTCTCTTTCCTTTAACTCACCCTCTTTTTTTTTGCATGCTCAACTTAACATGACAGGCGTGTCCGTCAATTGTGCATGTGTAAGACGCTTAACAGCTGAACAGCGACCTTGCCCTCTGCTTTGTCTGGCACGACCAGGTCTTGGGGTCTTTCCTTTAACTCTCCAACCTTTTTTTTTTCATGTTCAACTTTGTTATATATCTCGCTATCTCTCCTTTCTCACCTTTTTTTGGCGCCTTGTTTCTCTACCTGAAGATATAAAAAGACTGTTGCAAAATTTTCCTGTATCCCTTGAAAAAGGTCGGTCCACCGACCGAAACTGTTGGGAAAATAATAAACCTAAGATAACCGCGAAGTTGTGCTTCTGATTTTCCTATATATATATATATATATATATATATATATATATATATATATATATATATATATATATATATATATATATATATATATATATCTGCCCGTCTACTTCCTTGTGTTTCTAAGCGTTTTTCTGTCAACTTTGCTCAATGCGTATGTAGTCCCTGATCTATTGGATAGAGCATCTGGTTGCTCTACGGAGAGAACAGGGTTCGAACCCTACCATTGACCGAGTTGAGTGACTGGTCATGTAGTACCGGGTATGTGCGGCTGTTCAGTGAACGTCTTTCAGCTTGAGTAACTGGGCATGTGACAAAAGTGATTTGCTGCCTCTCCAGATAAAAAAAAATCCTTTAACTTGTTCCTGTACTTGGTCGAACCAAAACCGCGCCACGTGTAGACTTTGCAGCGGGGCCGCTGGATGGCACACCGTGTGCACCAGAAAGCGCAAGAGAGGAACCCGGCTGCATACACGTTTCGGCTATTGGAATACGGTTTGCACTACGTTGCTTTAATCCCACTCCCGTTAATGTCTGATTAATCGTCAGATGCCTTGTGCTCGGATTGTTTTATAGTGCCAGAGGTGTAGCATACGTCAGTGTGTTGCGTACTCTGAATACTGTATTAGGTCCTTGTACTCATGGCAAGTCATAAGTCAAGCGCTTCGCTAGAAAGTTTTTATTAGATAATATCTCATTTCTTTCTTTCCTGTTATCCACAGGTTAAGGCGGCTTTGCTGATCCGCTCTCCAGCTCCCCGCATTGACACCCTCGAGCAGATGTTGGAAAGGGGACCACCCATACGGCCGGTGACTCTCACAGCAACTCCTCTCATGAACATGCTGAAGGTGGGGCAACCGCGCTCAACACATAATGCCGTGACGGCGTTGCCGCCTTTGAAGGGCAGATATTTCGGACGTAACGTGTTTCTTGCATTCTGGACGCAGCTTTCCGGCTTGAAATCCTACCGTGCACTGCACGACCGCATACTGCGCATGCGCAGTGAGGTACCTCTCACCGACATCTACTCGCTGCGAACCCTACGTCAGGTGGTTGCTGGAGACGCGATCATCATCATGGACGCCACGGGCAACCGGGTGTACGTGGCACCTCACTGCGAAGCTCTGCAGCCGGCCTACTTCCATATGTCAAGGCAACGCCTCGAAACGGCTGACTTCCGTTGGTACATGAACAAGCGCCTGGACCCCAGGCTGGTGGCCGCAATGGACCGCAGGTAGGTGTGGCTATTGATAGCGACCAATATTCACTTAAACGTAGTTATGCTAGAATTGTTTGGAATATTAGATGACAAATAAGCGTGGTGACTGCACATTTTTTCAGAGAAGGTGACCGACCAGTGGGAAAGAGCTCGTACGAATAAAGCTTTTTCAGGCAAGCTGTATATGGCTACCCCTGCAAATTTTCTGCGCCCATGCGTGTACACCGTCACGTCGACAAAGAAAAATGTTTGTCTCCAGAGCTAGTGCAATTTTGAGTTTCCGCGTAACAGGTTTATGTATTCTCGTATGTTCAAATTACAATATGTTGCTATGATGTCTGCAGGTGGTGTGTAAGTCATACTTTACAAATATTGTGACGCACTTTACATTGACAAATTGAATTATTTCAGAACCTAGTAGTAGTCTAGTAGAATAAGGAAATATGCTGCTTTCCGGTACTAGTGCGTGCGCGCGTGACGAACGTGTGCAGACGATTTATCGGTCCTTGATGGGTGGGTGCTCTGTCCGTTGCATCGGTCGCGCAGAGTGTGCTGCGACCGTAATCGACATCAGGGCAAAGACTGTTAAAAATTGCAGTGATGCTCAGTACGTGAACGCGGGTTACGCGCAAGCGTATGAGCGGCGCGAACGTGCGCCACGGCGTCGAAGCACCACCGGAAAGGGCGCGAAGGAGGTCGTGGACGCTACATTGATCTCGACGGTGCGATGCCTTGTGGTGGTGGCGCGTGTGTTACGTTGCTTGTGTAACGCCGTGCGTGTAACGTCGCTTGTGTAACCCCCGTAAGGCTGAGGCTACACGCGCTCAGCTAAGTGAAGCAAACAGTGCATACATTCATTCGTCACCCATACAACAAATAGAACAGCATACGCTTCAATAGAGAACAAAGTTCAAAAGAAGCATCGGAACCATCAAAAAAGCATTTTATACCCGCCTCAACAGTTGAAATGTTTTTGCAACAGCTTTCCTGGAGATCCACTTTTTCTGGTTGATAACGACCCATAAGTGTTTATAAGGGTCGCATCGAGTCCGATACCAGTGATAACAACCGATAAGGGTTGATAAGGGTCGCATGTAGATCGATAAAGTTGATAGCGACCGATAAAGCTTGATAAGTTTTTATGCTGGTCGGAACAAGTTTGATAATATTGATAATGGCACCGCGCTGCGTGGATATAAGGAACTGGCACATTGCGCACGCATACTATGCGAACCCCAGTGGAGTTTCTGTGTGAATGGAGAGATCGAATCACGGCCGCGGCGGCTGCATTTCCATGGAGGCGAAGTGCAAGAATGCCCGTGTGATCACGCTGTAGTGCACGTTAAAGACCCCCATGTGGTCGAAATTCATCCGGAGCCCACCACTACGGCGTGCCTCATAATCCGAAATAGCTTTGGCACGTAAAACCCCAGAAAGAAGAAGGAAATTTTTAGCAATGTTTCCAGCAGTTACAACAGATTTTAATCATTATATAGGCACAGCAATGCTTGCCTTCGCTGTACGTGCTTTCTGTGCTGTTCTCAGAAAAAAAATACGTCCGATTTTCTAAACCTTGCAAATTCAATGCGCAGTTTTCTCGTAGAATGTCTACTGATTGCCGTATACACATCCTCCTCTGATAAAGCACTTCTTAGTTTCTAGATATTTTCATTCTTTTTAAAGCAACAAATTCGTCTGACAAGAAAAGAGTGAATTTACTTATGCTTTACCCACACACATTCTTGAGAACGTCTTAAGATACTGGCTTTACATAGACTGTGGCTTATCGCTATGCGTGGTTGTGTATGTGACACAGCGTGAAGCACCTATTTTTTAATTTTTTTTCGTTATGGCTGTACGAGTGATTCCTATTAGTTTCCAGTAATGTAGAGGAGCCGTCGGATGAAGGAAGGAATTAGAGTGCAGGAATAATGACCCACACCTAGCTACTGCTTACGGCACGATTGATTTCATGGACATTTTACAACCAGCTGTATATGCCTAGGGTTCCATGTATTTTTGGTGTTTGTGCGTCAACCATAATAAATGTGAGCGGGGGCGATCCTGGTGATAGTGCAATACCGCAGCTGGAGCAGGCTTCAAGCATTCCGCCCCTATCAATCAATCAATCAATCTTCATTAATGCAACAATAAGGGATTACAATTCAACTGAATATGCAGAAGGAGGTCCCATGGTTACAAACCGCAGGCGGGACGTCCTAGCAATATTATTATTGAATAATAATAAATGCAATAAATTATTCAAGATGCATTGTTTCAAGTCGATTGGTATACTCGAGTTGTTTGTGAACAACACATGCACTCATGAGCAGGAGGCGTTCTCATATACGCAAAGGTCAAAATGTATGCGCAGCCTTGATTAGGAGGGGGGCAATGCCACCGACTGTAGTGATGTCTGTGCAGAACAATCGAAAGACGGAATTGTGATATCCACTGTGTATACATCTCCAGGCGCACCTAAGTGTGATATCGAGAAGTTCATGACCACTCACTTTGTATTGGTTAGCCGTGATGATACTACTCCTGTGATCATCATTGATATTGATATTGATATTGGCTTTATTTCACCATTTTTTGGCACCAATGGAGACCCCAATGTGACATTTTAAATCTAGACAAGAAATGGTAAACTCAGTTTGTGCTAGGAGAGTCAGGTTTGAAGGGCCCCACACCAGTCCAAGTCACTCAACAACAGTCGTGTAAGATTTAACTTTGGCCAAGAATCTATGTTTGTAACCGAAGCAATCAGTGTATACCACAGTAATCACAAAGCTATCATCATTACCCTTACCAACCCTGTGCGATGTGCAAAAGCTCCGCTGGTCATCAACCTTCGCACAGTAGAATGGCTCCTCAATTTTCTTCACACAATATTGTTATAGTAAGTTGACACTTGAAATCAGTTCAACTTTTTTCTGTGTTCGTTCAGTGTACCTCCTTAACTGAACACTTACTTTCACTCCGCAGAAGCTGGAGTCTTAAGCCTGTCTGCTGTGTGTGCGGCGACGTTTTAGAATAAGTACTGCGATACTATCGACCAGCTTTGGGCGTACAAGGCGATTCGAAGTGTGCAAACACATGATTATCTCGTTGAAAGGTTGTAATGGCCTTGCATTAACGGTATGTGGTAAGGTCATACTAAAACTGCGTAATTGTACTCCGCAATCACCACACCTTTCCCTCCTTGGTCGGGCAAGCTAATTAGTGTGAACTATCTCTAATGCAAGCAACGCACGAGGGCTCTGTTAACGGCAGGTTCTTTCTTAGTTCTTTTTACAGTTAACTAACGTATTTATTTAAACATCCTACCAACATTACTTCAACAATTGGCCAACAACTTTTAATTGAATTGTTTATATATGAAACTAAATAATACTGGAAGCGTGCTGAGTGTTTGGAAAGAACCAAAAGACATGTGAGAATACTTGTTCTCTGTTCGTGATAATCTTTAGCATTCTGCAGCAGCAGATAACAATTTAGCAATAATATTTCAAGACAGACCAACATTAACTCCACGTTTTTTTTTTTTTTGAAGCAGCATTAAAAAAATGTGGCCGCCACACCGCTCTATGAACGTGAATGTCCAGCGAAGCTGTATCAAACACCACACATGGACGAGCACTGCATTCATGCTGTTCTTCTGGTGTCTTTAATTTCCGTGGTCTACCCATGACAGTCTTATAATGAACTGAAGGAGTTGCTAGATGGGTCTCCCTTTAATGTTTGGAAGCGTGGTGACGTCGCAAAGTATATATGTATATAAGTATGCTGTATGCCTGTTTGCAAGGCAATACATGCCGTTTTTCTTCAACTGTTATCCTGGAGTTTTGTGTTTATGCCACGAAATATTCCGACCAACGAGAGGTAGACAGCTGCGCTGTGAAATTGTTATTGTCGATTTGCGTGTCATCGAACACCTGTTTTAGTAAAACATTACTAGTGTCCAGAGACAGTCTATGGAATCTGTCTTTATAAAGAAGTGCAAAAAGTAACCATTTGCTTTCCACTGAAACGTTTTCTGAGAAGAAATAACTTCAACTTATCAATAAATGTTAGTGAAAGCTGCCTTTATAAAGAAGTTCCAATTCCAAAGATGTGCTAATAAAGTCTTTCTAAAAAAGTAAATGAAAAGCTTTCATTTCTAAAGAAGATTTGTTAAAATTGTCTAAAAAGTAACTTCAATTTCTGAACATGTCTTTTTTAGGAAGTATAAGAGTAAGTAGACTGTTTTCTGACACTGAATGAACAAGTGTTACTCTACTGTACGTGTAAATAGGCTCTTGCAAAATAACGAGGAACTTCGTAGAAATATTAACAATTCCAATGGGCATTTTAAGGGAATTCTAACAATACCACTTTATTAGATAGGAAAGGTTTTACACTAAATTTCCTTACGTGTTAGTGACAGCGAAAAACTAAAAAAAGGAAACAGAAACCTCGTACAACCAGAAATAAGTGAGATAGAAAGCTAGCTTCTTGGATGAATTTCTGCTCATATTGCAAGCAACAATCAAATCAAGGCGATGGCGGTGAGCATTGTTGTCAGTTAAACCTAATCCCTCAAGCGAAGAGTGTTTGACACGGTTTACACAGGATAGTGATCTTGCAGCTTTCTGCTTCAAGATAATTCGCTCTCCTTCAATATTCCTCCTTGTGCGGCTGTCACCGCTACAGCATATAACTGTGCAATTCTGACAAAAAGCTAATGTCAAACGCAATATCTGTATGTTTTGGTAACATACCAATTATGTCAGTGTTAACTATAGTTGCGTTGTTTCTTTCGCCTGTTTTCATGCTGATGTACTGCCTGCAACGTGATTTTGCACGTTTACTACTGATTTAGTATCGCACCATGTACAAAACTTTAAGCGTGCACAATGTGTTTTGACACGGTCAACCAATCCCAGCTTCTATGAACACCTTGTTAACGGAGCGACACCTTGATAACAATGATGAAGCCGAGAAAACACACATGGGTAATAAGTACAGCAGTGACGCGTGGCAATTTTACTTATATATGGTGTATTCTCATCGTGTGCAGAATCCGATGGCTTCTCGAGGGCGCCGTGCCATTCATGCATCACCACGAGATATTACGCAATCCAGCCACCTGCTTCCTCGACCAGCTAGCAGGTAGCGGGAGCGAAGCAGCTACCGGGCGATACGAAGTGCTGCATCTGGAAGACGTGCAGGCTGCCTTTCTCATTCTACTATGCTCGCTTGCATTTAGTATGGCCGTACTGCTCGTGGAACTATTGATTCGATTTTGGCAGTTTTCTTAGGAAGAAAAAACCTTGCAATCAAAAGTGGACTACAAATCCCCTTGGTCACGACTTCGAAAATCGATAACGCCCGAAGCACCAGTACGCAGAAACGAGTGAAACATTCCTTAACTGTGGAAATGACTTAGGAACCAATAAATGGGCCGTTAATGTTTGTTTTGTTTTTCGTTGTTAACCACAGTTTTGATAAACGATCCTTCACACGTTTTGGACATTTTTAACAAACAAGCTTAGCCTATAAATGATGTATTGATGATCCTGTCTGCCAAGTATAACCGCACTGCACCACCAAGAACGGCGGAAATATTAAACCAAACGCCAGGCTATTTCACACTAGAGGGAGCCCACTCCTTGCCGCAAAGTCGGGGTCACACGTACACATGCCTCTTCGCAGTGCGCATTTCGTCACTCACCGTGACTAATCACCGAATGCGGGTGGCGAAACGCCCCAAGAAAGCAGGTGGGGCATGACGCCGTGCGATGTTCTTCAGCTCGGGTACGGGAAAAGGCAGGGAAGGCGCACCACTTGGGAGCGCTACTGTAGACAGAGGGAGGGAGTTGGCAGTGACGCTCGCCTCCTGGTGGCATGGTAACTGGACTGTAATGTTCTTTTGTCTACTCTAATATTAAACCGATTTGAAAAACAGTTTCGGTAAAACATTTCTTATGGCACTTTGCAGCTAGCAAATTTAATGTATAACGAAAATTTAAAGTGACCTCCTGGTCAGGCGCGCTTTATATCAATGCACGTAAAAACGCACAGAATTTATCCAAAAATAAAGAGCAAGAAAATAACCATACGTTTAAGAGTTTACCAACGTGACGACTGCACGACAATGACAATGAGAGAGACAGTGACATGAAGACGATCATGGCACAACTGCGAGCACGGCAACGTGACGAAGACAACGGTACAGATGCAGTAACGACGCCAATGGTACGAAATCAATAACGACTACAACAGCGTCACGACGAGGAAGCATAGGGTGGCCACGACACTTCGGTGTCTGGGATCTGCGAGGTTAGTGACACAGTATTCTCAAGAGCCTTTATAAGACTCCAAACGTATGGTGTCGTCGGAGGCTTAGGAGTACTTGTCGCAGTTACAGATTCATGCGAAGAAAAGTTCCACTGGAGTCCGGGAGCGTCTTTTTTTTTTACTTATTTAGAGATGCCGCAGGCCCTTCTCGTGCCCACGCAAGAGTGGATACTTAGGAATACTAACAAGAGAAGTAATTTTGATTGCATTTCGGCAGCTATCACGTCAACCATCACACGGTTTCCTTAATGGATCATTTCGCTGCTTTTGCGACAGCCCATGCAGAAAATGCCAACAGCGCAGGTTCTTACGAACCTGTGCTCGTAAGACGCAAACGCAGTGTCACTTCTGACACTAATCAGGCGGATAAAATAAGACACACAGAAATGTAAACTTATGGGCAATACTTCTAAACTTCTTCATTATAGCACATTATGTGATGATGTGTGGGGTAGAGCTAAGAACCACAATTTCGATCGTAACCTCTGCGCGGCCCCATTCGCAGGTGTACCTAAATATGGGTGCACAATAAAAAAATGTCAACTAGCCAAAACTATTCCGGAGTCGAACACAAAGGCGTGCCCTATTGTTTTATCATGAGTTTCGCACTTAAAAGTCCAGAATTAAATTTTTTGGTCAGGGTGTCCAACCGAAACAAATTCTGGTACGATGGGGTTCGGGTTCAGCACGTTCCGATTTTGTTTCGGTTTAGTTACCGTTAGGAAAAATTAAAAATTGGCATCCGATCCATGCTGATGATAGAGCGAAGCCCCTTGGACGATTACGGCTGCTGCTCGAGCTTTCGCTTCGGGGTCTTGCTGCCGTTGCCAGCGTGCGGCAGCTTCTCTTGCTCGCAGCTCGGGGTTAGCTTCGCGGCGTTGCCGTTGGGCTGCCGCGTCTCGTTCTCGAAGTGTAGGATCAGAGTCACATCGTTTCCGCTTACGTTCGCGCTCCTCCATACTGCAGTGCTAAGGGTGCCGACAGCGGCGCACCACCTGCGCGCGGTCGGTAGGCGCGCTGCGTGCGCTCTGCGAATGGTTTTGCGCATGAGGTCGTGCGCTTGCTCGGAGAGGGGTTTTTGAGCGCCGCCGGCGCAGCGCAACACATGTTCGCGGTCAGTATGCGCGCTGTGTGCGCGACGGGAAGCTACAACGACGACGGCGACAACGGACATCGTGAGAGCCTAAGGACCTTCGCTCCTAAATATTACAACGGTTCACCAACCAGTTTGCAACACTGATCTGGTTCCCCGAACCGGTTTAGCAGATTAGACTATCCTGCCCTTTGGCCAAATGCTACAGAGTGCTATCAACTTGTTCGTATGACGCATGCGTAGGCTTTGTCAGGATGTGGCAGAAATGGTTCGTCTGGTGCATTACAGAGAAATCAATGTTTCTTACATTGAAATCAACCATGTATGTTGTACAGCTAGCAACAGCCGTACACGTCAACACGGCCATCTTAGACAGTGTCGTCGCAAGTGACTGGGCATGCGCTGTGGTGCCTCGTCGCGTCCTGCCTCTTTCTTGCGCTTCCTTTTATTATAATCCATACTTATTACGGGCCAAACAATATAAATATACAGGGGTGTTCGAATGCTAAAATTTTTGAATACGAGTATTTAGGATAAGCGACCACCCAATATCGAATAGAATATTCAGTATTTCCAATTTAAAAGAGTGAAATGAAGATTTATGCAAATCCAACACACGTGTTGGAATCCCTGTGAACAGAAGCTTTCATCAAGCGGTTAATAAAATGCTATAAATTTTACCATTTCGCTCCTACGTGGTTTGCGTAAAGAAAACTGGCGTCGCTCTTGTGCTCTCACTCGCTCATTCTAACAAATGTGAAAATTTTTATATTAACTCTTATTTCCACTGTACATCTCAGTGCTCCTGGAACAGCCTAACAGAGCCTGTGGTCACAGCATTGCAGCCACAGAAGTCTAACTGGTGGCTACATGCACCCAATAATGAACTGGGACGCGTTCCGGTGCAACAGAACCACGACTGAACAACACGACACACCCTCCCTATATGAGTGGACACAACAGCTACAAGCGGATTTTGAAGATGCGACCAAGCAACTCACTGCAAGCACGGAGACACGGCGTTTGGACAAACATCTGCTCCACATGTGGGATGCACGAAGAGGCCTGACCAAACGATGGTAGAGGCAGCCGTTCTACCGTAGGCTGAAACAAAGAATCGCACGGATTATAACGAAAGTGGAAGAATACGCCATTAGTCTCACTAATAAAATTTGGCACTACTGAGTACACCCGAAACGTGGTCCCTCCTCAGAACACTATTCAATCCAACGGACACAAAAGCGCGTACAAGCAACAGCATTCCTACTATAATCCACAAAGAACAAATGCATGAAGACGCTCTACTCCAAACACTGCAACAGAGATACATTGCTACAGGTCACCGACCAGAGTACAAAGACTGTAACGCACCTGCAAGAAACCCCATTGGACGCCGATATTACAGAGACAGAAGTGAGGGCATCCATACACGGCAGAAGACGTAACACGGTGCCCAAAGCAGACGGTATTCATTATGCCCTACTACGTTACCTCGACCATCAGGCCGACCGGCAACTCACTGGACGCTACAACGACGATACCAAACACCAAGAAATCCACAACAGGAAGA
This sequence comes from Dermacentor silvarum, assembly GCF_013339745.2. NCBI lineage: Eukaryota > Metazoa > Arthropoda > Arachnida > Ixodida > Ixodidae > Dermacentor > Dermacentor silvarum. The sequence continues at coordinate 80,220,068 of NC_051162.1, read as the reverse complement.
CGGCACTCTTCTTGCGCCTAGCATTCGAAACAAAATTCACGTGGCCCCAGTTTCCCGAAAATATGCATCCTGACCGTCATAAAGACCAGATACAGGCACCCTGACCGCCATAAAGGCCAGAGACAGGCAAGAGCGAAATCCCTGGCTTGACTGTTTGGCGATGACTATTAGGACACACCGGTCCTACATACCGAAGTAGCCCGGTACCCACAGATATGTGCCCTAGTTAGCTCAGACACTCTGAGGGCTTCGGCCACACTGAAGACTGTTTACGGCGGCACGGCAGAAGAGGCTGCTATCGCCCTAGCCGTCGTACACGCTTCAGCCATAAAGGCACCGGAAGGGCCCACCAGAGTGGTCACTGATTCACAAACTGCCTGCAGTACTTTGGCACAAGGGATGGTAACACCCTACACACACCAGAGCCTTATACCGTTACACCCTACAGCTTTACGCAGGGTGCGTGTCCTCTGGACACCTGGAAACGCCTCTCTCCATGTTAATGAACACACAAGAGCAGCAACGGCTGATCCAGCGGGCACGTGCGGTGGCGCGAGCCAATGGGGCCCTAAACTAAGCGCTCCCACCTACAAGGAAGTAGTCCCACTTCGTAAAGAAAATGTCGCCATTGAGCCCGAAAGGCGAAACATCGATTGCGATAGCAAATTAATAGACAGCGACACAAAATAAGGATAGTAGTTCTATTGGCTCTATAAACTTGCAAACATTGGTTTACTAGATAAATTAACAAGCATGGTGTCAGCGCGCACAGCAAGTTTGAACACATTGCAATCGATGAGCTCGAACACTAGCTATCAAAACGCCGGCGCGAGGAAGCGCGGCACAAGCTGCGAGTGATGTGACATTCGTACTGTGTATCGCTTCAACACAAACTGAACGGGAACGCAGAACACACATGCAGTTTTAAAGTTTTAGAATAGGGGCCCCAATGAAATATCGTTGAAGCCACTGCGCATGCGCGAGACGCAAACTAGATTTGAGTTTTGGGTCAGGCACGGTATTTAACTGATTTTGCGGGAGCCCCAAAAACTGCCCGAACAGTTTTGTGCCAACAAACATGATGGCACCCATTGAAGCGACGGCTCTAACCAAGCAACCAATCTGGGCTCGATTCGTCGTAGCGCGTGAAGTTCGTAAGCTATTAGAAGTGACTGCGGTTATCGCTTTATCTCAACTAACCTGCGTAAGGAAGATTGATACATTAAACGCCACTGATTCCAAATTCGATTGTCTATTTCATGGCTAGTAGGCCGAACATGAATTAGCTTGGCTGGTGAAGGCACCTAAAGTTGGTTACTCAAAATTAAGCGCTACAAATCGCTTGCTGCTAATAGAATAGCCTCTAAATTGTAATTAAGCGCAAGAACGCGAAAACCAAAATTGCTCTTATCATAAAACGGTAAAGTTGATTGACACAACTAACACTACCATCTCGACACATGAGTCACGATGGCCTCTCGCATCTGCCACCTCATGCTGTCATTTGTGATGTACCCGCACCTGAGCCCGTGAAGCCGCAAGTATCGGCTACGACTGCTGCGACTTGCGCCGCCTTTCGGCCTTCCGCGTCAGTGTCCTTGAGCGTCGTCCGACAACGACCTCCACGCCGTCTCGAGCACCACTGGCTCGAAGGCCAATAAAGACAGTAAAACCGAACCTCCGGGTAACGCACATGTTCTCTTTGTCGCGGCACATGCGATGTCGCACGCAGAGCTCTGCGACATGCGACGTCCATCGCAAGGCAGACTAGAAGACTTGTGAGAGCGTGAACATGCGTAGTCCACGAAGGCTTACGCCCCCGCGCAAAAGTGACGATTAAGCCTACGTCATGGCCTATCACCTGCAAACGACTTTCCTACCTCGCTCTGTTCGCGCATCATCCCTACCCTGGTAAAGAGGCACTAGCTTTCTCCACACTCTTCGCGCAAAAACACCGTGTACAACCCACCCGCTGTACTACTGCCAGCCTGGACCTCCCGCATGTCTTCACTGAACCATTCGCTACAACGGACTCAACTTAGACTGACCACAGACCCTTCTGTAACTCGGTTTCCCTAACTGGCCTTGTCGCCATTCCGTCTGGGAAGATGGGGGGTGGTAGCGTCCATCGACGTCACAACGTGGGGACGCTAGGGCCGGCGCTGTCAGCCGGTGCCTTGGTGCCAGCTGCGAAAGAAGAGAAAAATAAGGACGGGCAGCGCGTGGTCGAGGTGCAAGCGTGGCACGGTTATGTATGTTCTAGAAGCCTGCTACGCTGTCCTTCTTATTCTGGCGCTCAGCTGCGACCCATGGGTTCCTTACAACGCATTCATTGCGGTATCCGAACGTGCAGATGTTGTGGTCCGGGGCCAGTGGGACAAACATCCTTGAATGCGACAAAACTGGCTCCAGTTTGGAGACCGCGTGTAGCGAAGATTTCATTGTGGCATTCGAATGTGCAGAGGTTGTGGTCCGGTGACAATGGGATGAACATGCTTGAGTGAGACCAAACTTCATGACTCCAGTGGGGAGGCCGCGTTCAGTAAACTTTTCATCGTGGCAACTGCACATGTAGACGTTTTGGTCGGTGGCCAGTTGGACAAACCTGTTTGAGTGGGACTAAACTATCTGCAGTTGGGAGGCTGAGTTTAGCGAAGGTTTCATTTAGGCGTCCGAACGCGGTGGTCCAGGGCCATTGGGAAAAACTGAGTGAGACCAAACTGGCTTTATTTTGGAGTCGCCATTTAGTGAAGCCTTAAATCGCCCGTCTGAACGCGTCAGCGTTGTGCATCTGAGCCAGTGGGACTAAACTGGCTGCAGTTGGAAGGTCACGTTAAGTGAAGCTTTCACTGTGGTGCGCGAAGGCATCCGGGTGTATTATTTAGGCTAAACCTTTGTGCAGGGTGTTTCGGCAAACAATTTCAAAAATGCTTAAAGTTTGCTTGTGGCAGATTCTAGTTCATGAGCTGGTCTATTCGAAGAGGCGGGCATTAATTCCTTGAACAAAAATTTAAATGCATAATCGACTAATTAACAAAATACACAAGCTAAGTTTTTAACTAATCACCTTATGGCCGCTATTGTAATTTACAAATTGTAGACATGTAGTTCGCCAGGCGGATCGACAATGAAGGAATTCTCCAGATGACACCAGTTTCCAGATAATAATTTCCGAACTTTACCGAGAAATCCATTTGCGTACGAGTTACTTTCTTAACAAAACCTCGTTTTATGCACCAAAGAACAAAAGTATATGGAACGCCGATGCGTTTCTCTCAAAGTTTGCGAATTAATATCTCAAAACTGGTGTCATCCGTAGAATTCGTTCCAAGTGGATCCGCCTTTCGTATTTTACGGCTCGGCAGCCTGATCCATTCCGCGAGGCTTGTACGTTTAGGAAATGATTATTTCATTGGGAAAAGTAAAGTGGGTCTTATATATATATATATATATATATATTGTAATGTATCTCATGAAGACAAAGAGGCGGTCGGACGGAGGGTGCGTGGAAAGAGGCGGAAGCGGAAGTAAACCAGGCGTTCTAGCGTACGGTCGGCTGTCTGTACCTTTACAATGGCGCCGTCTACCACGAATCTACCTTAAGGCGTCCCGGCTTTAAGCGTTTCCTCGCGCTGTTCTTCGTCGTGCTGGGTCCCTCCTGCCCAGGAACGCCGCACACGCTTCCTCAGGTATGGAGCCCGCCACCCTACCACCGTCGCAAGTGCCCACTGCACCGTCCGGGGACGGCGTCCAAGCCTCCTCGGCGGCTCTAGGACAGGGATATTTCGATAACCTCGTCCACACCATCGCCAAGCTGACACAACAGCTTCAGGTTAGGACGACCACCGTCGCATCCATCAGCGTTTGCGTCGTGCCAGGGAACGCCGTCTACGCTTCCCTGCAGCCGGATTTCGTGGAAATGCCGGCGTTTCGTGGATTTCAAGATGACGCTATCCTTTGGGTTCCCAATATCAATGCCTGGGGTGATCGTCATACCTGGCCCGATCACACAAGATGGCTGGTTGCAGCGAAACGACTTTGCGGTGCTGCGAAGGCACGGGAAAACTACAAAGGCATCAAGCAGCGGTCCTGGCATGAATGGAGTGCAGCTCTGATAGCTGCTTTCGGCCAGCTTCCTTAGGCCTGCGGGGAGTCCAACCAGCGAAGTTCTGCGCACGGTGCTCCGGGGAGCTACTGCTTCGATCCTGCGACAGTTGTGCCCAGCAACGCCGCGACAGAGAGGTCCATAGGCTGCCCCGCTGCAGACGCCGCCTCACCGGGGTCGCCATTTGCTTCACCCCAGACGATGGGAAGCGCATGGCGACCACCGCTTCCGCTAGTATCCCGCTTCTGCTAGAACCACCCTATATTTCGGCCTCAAACTTGGACAGTTTAACCGCACGCAACGGCTCATCAAGCACCGATGATGCAAAGCTAGCACTTCAGGACTACTCCGATATCTTGACGCATACTAAGAACATACGTCAGGACCAGTCGGACGCACACCTCCGCACTTCACAGCAGTCATTGGCCGAATGCGGAGATGGTCATGCCTCGCCGAGCGACGTCTTGCAGAAGGGATCCAGGCAGACCAACACGGCTGTGGTCACCATTACTGAAGACCGGGGCGTGTAGGAGGTCACCATCATTGATTACTTTCGCATGCGGCCCAGATGTTCCGATAGTACGCATCTCGCAATGCAGATCGAAGGCAAGTCATGTAAAGATGGCATGAACACTGAACAGGAAGGCGGCGTAGCACTCAGCGTTTTAACAAGATCTCCCGGTTCGAGGACCTTGGGGAGCCTTGTTCCGTTCGCGGCAACTATGCAAAAGCGTCCTATACAAACACGGATGCTCTCCTCCTCATTGAAGAAGCCACGTCATAGACCTCCCCGATGCACTGCGACCGAACGCGATCAATGCGACCAACTGCATTCAGTGCTACTAACAGCGGATCAGCATCAAAGGTTTCCTGACACATTTCTTCAAGAGCGACGCGATAATCGTCTCCGAGAGCAGCGACAAGAGCGCAGCACTCAGTGCCACCCGCCAGAGAAGTTGGTAGCGCATGCACTGGATGGCTCAATGACGACTATTTACCAGTCTTGTCGACTATGATTCTCACCACCCTCACAAACGTCAGAACCATCTTTGACAGCGTGGCAAGCAGCAGCGGGACCGAGTGTAATGTATCTCATGAAGACAAAGAGGGGCGCTCGGACGGCGGGCGCGTAGTAAGCAGAGGAAGCAGAAATAAACCAGGCGTTTTCGCGTACGGTCGGCTCTCTGTTCCTCTACAATATATATATATATATATATATATATATATATATATATATATATATATAAAGTGAGGTTATACCGGGATTTGCTAGTTGAGCAGGAACCTGTACGTGGAGGACGCACCTACGACAAAAACGATACTTTGTTGTCTACGTTACGGCCGGGGGCCGGCTTTCGACATTCCCGGACGAAGGCCGGACCCCGGCCAAAACGTAGGCAACAAGGTATCGTTCTTTTCTACGTGCGTTCTCAACCTACAAATTCCTATTATGCCAAGGAAGTCTAACACGGCTGTGGATGACACGAAGGATGCCGACAGGAAGACACAACAGCGTAGGTTTAGCCAGGCGCCCCAGGAACAGCGTCGAGCCCGAGCCCCACTTCAGTAGTGCTGGCGATCCGGCTGCGGAGCTTTACACGACGCACTTCTCCTTCGTCACATCTTCCCCCCTCGCTGAAGACGGAGCCGCACAGGAGGCCTAGGGCGTCGTGAGGACAAAGGGCTCCTGATACGGCTTGAGCCGATCGACGTGGACAGTTTCGCGGCCTCGGCGACGCAGGTCCGTAGGGGGCGTCAGAGGTTCGATGACGTAGTTCACCGGAGAAGTTTGCTGCAGAACCCGGTAGGGTCCATGGTATCGGGATACAAACTTAGAAGAGACATCTGGTGTCGAAGTAGGAGGCACCCACAACGAGAGCGTCAGGCGAAAACTGGGTGTGGGGGCTCCCTTCGTCATGACGAAATTTCCGTAGCGCTTGTTCTTGCGTTCTAAGGGAGCTAGCTAGTTGCCGACATTCTTCTGCGTACCGGGCGGCGTCTGAAACCGGTGTACCCTCTGATAAGTCGGGACGGTAAAGAAGAATAGTGTCGATGGGAAATGACGGTTCTCGGCCATATAGAAGAAAGAATGGAGAAAAGCCCGTCGTTGCCTGGGGTGCCGTATTGTAGGCATACGTGACATAGGGAAGGATTAGGTCCCAGTTGGTAAGGTTGGAGGCGACATACATCGAAAGCATGTCGCTAAGAGTTCGGTTAAAGCGTTCTGTCAATCCATTTGTCTGCGGGTGATATGCGGTGGTACAGCGATGAATAATGCGGCATTCAGTGAGAAGTTGTTGAAGGACCTCGGCGAGAAAGACGCGGCCTCGGTCGCTCAGTAGTTCGCAGGGAGCGCCGTGACGTAGAACGAAGCGTTGAAGCAGGAAGGAGGCAACGTCACGAGCCGTCGCGGCTGGTAGAGCGGTCGTTTCGGCATACCTCGTGAGGTGGTCTATAGCTACAATGACCCAGCGATTCCCAGCAGCTGTGTATGGCAGAGGCCCGTATAGGTCTATTCCAACCCGGTCAAAGGGTCGTGAAGGGCACGGCAAAGGTTGCATTGGTCCAGAAGAGCGGCAAGGAGCAGGCTTGCTGCGTTGATATTCCGTGCAAGAGCGAATGTACTTTTGCACAAATGTGTACATACCACGCCAATAAAACCTATGACGTAGTCTGGTGTAGGTCTTAAAGAGACCAGCGTGTGCACACTGAGGGTCGGCGTGGAAAGCGGCGCATACATCAGTGCGGAGCTGCCGGGGTATTACAAGCAGCTATTTGCGGCCGTCGGAACTGCAGTTACGGCGATAGACGATGCCGTCGCGGATGGCGAAGTGTGAAGCTTGCCGGCGTAGCGCTCGGGATGGTGGGCGTTCAAGTGAATCTGAGATGTAATCTATCAAAGATGAAATCCAGGAGTCCTTGCGCTGCTCAAAGCCATGTCGACAGAAGCGAATGGGGGAAGTGGGTCATTTAGGACGGAGACACTGACAATGTCGGTGTGGACAGGCGAGCGCGAAAGAGCATCGGCATCGGCGTGCTTCTTGCCTGAGCGGTAGACAACCCGGATGTTGTACTCTTGGAGCCTCAGCGCCCACCGGGCTAGGCGGCCGCAGGGATCCTGGAGGGATGACAACCAGCAAAGTGCGTGGTGATTGGTGACAACATCGAAGGACCGGCCGTACAGGTATGGACGAAATTTTGTAATGGCCCAGATGATCACTAGACATTCTTTTTCCGTGACTGAATAATTCGCTTCAGCTTTCGTAAGAGTGCGGCTCGCGTAAGCAACCAAATTCTTGGTAGCCGGGCTTTCGCTGGTCGAGCACAGCGCCAAGACCAACGCCGCTAGCATCCGTATGGATTTCCGTGGGAGCAGTTGGATCGAAGTGGCGCAGTATCGGTGGTGTTGTAAGCAGGCGACGTAGCGTAGCGAAGGCCTCGTCGCAAGCCGGAGACCACGCGGAAATATTGGGGTCTCCCTTAAGTAGCTCATGTCAGTGGTGCCATAATCGAAGAAATTTAGAATGAAGCGGCGGAAGTACGAGCAGAGGCCCATGAAACTACGCAAGTCTTTTAGAGACGTTGGCCTTGGGAATTCTTTAACAGCACGGAGCTTTGCGGCATCGGGGAGAACGCCATCCTTCGACACAACATGCCCGAGAATTGTCAGCTTGCGTGCCCCAAAGTGACATTTTTTCAGGTTGAGTTGGAGGCCAGCGTCACTCAGACAGCGTAAACCTGCTCCAAGCGATCAAGGTGAGTAGGAAAATCTGGTGCAAACACTACTCCATCATCCAAATAATACAAGCACGTGTTCCATTTGAGGCCTCGAAGAATAGTATCCATCATCCGCTCAAAAGTCGTGGGCGCGTTGCAAAGGCCGAATGGCATCACACGAAATTCGTATAAGCCATCTGGTGTGATGAAAGCTGTGTTAGGCTTATCGTCTGCAGCCATAGGCACCTGCCAATTACCAGGGCGTAGATCGAGGGAGGAAATGAACTCTGCACCTTGTAAGGAGTCTAAGGCGTCATCGATCCGTGGCAATGGATAAACATCCTTTCGGGTTATTTTGTTGAGGCGACGGTAGTCCACGCAAAAGTGGATCGAGCCATCCTTCTTTTTAACTAAAACAACTGGTGATGCCCATGGACTGTTGGATGGTTCAATGACACCACGCTTGACCATTTCACCTACTTGCTCATCAATGACGCGTCGTTCTGTCGAAGACACGCGGTATGGTCGTTGCCGTAGCGGAGTGTGCCGGGGCATACGGAGGACTGGGGAGCAGGTGGTGGTAAGCTCGTGGCGCTTGCGGAGGTCATGATGGCAGGGTACGAGAGATCAACACGGGTCCAAAAATTCATATTTTGGATTCCATTCAGTATTTTATATTTTGTGCGCATATCACTCGGTAGTACGAAAGTGAACTTGCCTTCTTTGACAAATGGATACTTTAGGAGAAAAGAAATATCGAAGTTCTTCAGGTTGCAGGTGCCATTTTCATGCACCGGGCATTCTTGCAAATTCACAACAATGTGAAATACAAAATATTACGGCTACAAAGAATGCATTTCCTTCTGTAAAACGTATACGTAAAGAAGAGTCAGCAAGCGTTGTTTGAGGCTTCTGTGCAAAACGGAAGTGTTTTAGAAAAAATTCTTAATTTGCTACACCTCTCGAAATTTGCTATATTTACGAATTTTTATCTACTAAACTAATCCATGTAGCCCTTTGAAATTTGGTGGGCTATAATACCTTAATCCTGTTCAACGATTGTGCTGAATATTGTTGCTGTAGCGCAAATTTTCATTTTTACAGTTTGCCTCAAATGTGAAGTTTTGAAGAAAATGAACACTATTTAAAAATCAAAATAAAAAGAACCCCATCGTTAATTTTTCTCAAAATTTCGTAAACAGCTGTCCACAGGCACTGGAAAAAGAACATTAAAAACATCTTGCATTATTTTGTTTTTAATGACAATATATGTGGTAGAAATGAGAGCTTCGCCGGGATGCAGCAAGGTGCTTATAAATAGGGACATCAGGGTAAAAAGAACGTCCATTAGCCTCTGACTTGCCTAAACTTCGCCATGATTGCGACAAAAGGGCAGTTTTGGTAAACTAGTATTATGATTGCAAGCACGTAGTTCTCGAATGCCTAACTTTCTGACGTAAAATTGTGCTGCTGCGCCATCATTCACGCCTATATTTTGTTAGCGCTTTCAGATGATGCTCTTCTAAAAATCGTCTATTTTGAACGAGATGGAAGACTGTAGACGAATGGGGAGTGGGTCTGTGGGAGGCGGTGGCAAACAGGTGGTAAGGCGAAATACGTTGAAAGTTGCTGGTGGTGTGGCCGCCGCCTTAAGAGGAAGCTTTAGCTTGGGTGCTCCTATCTAAGTACATGTAAAACAAGAATTCGTTTTTCTCGGCAACCACTGCACCACATTTGATGACGTTTGTTGCAGTTCAAATAAAAGTGAAACTCTAGTGACTGTTGGTTGCGATTTTTTTATTTAAGTCGTCAACTCTTTAATAAAATGGACAAAATAGCAGAGCTTCAGAAAACGAAACTATCAAATTTACAACTCTAACTCAGCAATGAAACATGATATCACAATCTTGTAAACTGCACCGAATAGTAAATCTAAAGTGCACAAAATTGCTATATTCTACATGGCTTTAAAATAGACTACTATTTTGTGTGTAGAACTTATGCACAATCCTTGTAAACAATGTAACAAATTCATGTAAGAAATAAATTGGCATATCAAATTTGTCTGCTTTGAATGCTCTAATAAATGCCGTTCACAGGCTCTGCAATATCTTTTATATAGGTGCAGAGCTACGAATTTGTAAACTTCGTGCCTCTAGTTTTTTCAAACTTACCAATTCTTGAAAATTCCAGTGAAATAATGCAGGCCAGAAATCGACATTTCGCGTCCGACAGTCACTAGAATTTACCTTTCTCTATCATGTCCAACAAATTTAAGTAAAATCGGCCCAGTGGTTATCTCAGAAAATCGTTTCTGCGTTTTACATGTATTTGAATAGGCGGTATCAGAGTTGAGTCCGAGCTAAAGTTTCCTCTTAAGAGCAAGCTTTATTAGATTCGCTTCATTAGATCTGCGTGATCTGGCCCTCTGGATCAGTTCGTCTTATTTGAAAATGCGGAAAGAACCGCCATTACTACAGCGCTTCGTAAACTGAGGACGCGTTCTCAGCACGCTATCATCCATTCGGGTTTGTCAGCGGTGCTCCAACAATTATCCCGTGCATTGTATGGCAGCAAGTTTGGCCGATAGTCATTGATGTTAGCTCAGGAGCTCAGCAATAGGCATTTCATTGTGAAGTTTCAGTGGATACCACCACATGTTGGACTTGCAAGCAATTATGCAGCAAATTACATTAAGAGTGCCAATGAATCACCCCTTATATAAAGACTTCTCAGCACTTTGAATATCACCTCACCATCCAGGAGTGGTTTAAAGAATCCGTCACGCAGAAGCTATACGCTGTTTCATAGAGTAAGAACTAGTTCCGCGAACACCCCCCCTCCCTCTTCCCTGTTAACGCGGAATAGTTCATCTGTGCCTGCCAATACTTCAATAAAAACACAAACGCGCGACTTGAGGCTTCGCACAGAAGACAATTTCCTTAAGAGTGTGCGGAACAGGTAATGTTTCCCAAAACTCATAAATTGCTCAGAGAGGAAGTGTCGCGTCTCTTCCCACCTGTTCAACACCCTTTTTAAAGAGGCGGCAGAAGAGAGCAACCACTGGTACTATATCTGCCAGCTAAATCAGCCCTAACCAACGCCCTCGCCCCCCCCCCCCCCCAACTACCGCATCTTAGGTTATACTGTATAATGACGTAGCCGACGGAGCCATGGCGAGTACAACGTATTTAGAGACCTTTACCTGCCGTAAATTTTGTTACTTGTGTACATGCACAGGGAGTTCACCGTTAAACCTGCAATTATCTGCTCTGCAAGCTACGCACACTTGTTAAATACAAA